>NC_088418.1:55189021-55407737 GCF_034236695.1 Oncorhynchus nerka
CGGATACAGTTATCCTGTGTGTGTGTGTATCCTGTGTGTGTTTCTTTTCACTCCTTCTCCCCTCACAGGTGAAAACCATCACTCCCCAATCAGTCAACAATCAATCATCAATCAGAAGACACACCTCCTCCTATTTCCTACCCTATCACAGTTCCTTCCCCATGGTTTAAAAACCCCATCATTTGTTTGCTCTGGAGCAATCTCTAGCTCAATCTCTCTGTAAATGCCATGTCTGTAGGTCTCTGTGTTTCACTCTCGCTTTGTGTCTTAACCTCTCTTTTGTTTAAGCACCTCCATAGCACTTTGTCATCACCTTTTTTGGTTATGGTGTTTGTGTTTGTTTGCTGGTGGGAAAAGGGGAAACCAAGACAAGTCGCCCATGGGCATACACTACCCGTAGGTGAACTTTGTTAAATACACTAGTTAGAACTGGGCGGACCACCCACTGTATTTTTGGTTAGTTAGTTAGCTGTTGTTAAAGTAGGCTAGTCTAGCTTAGGGGTGTTTTTGAATACTTATTGTTTCTTTCCTTGGGTCCAGCTCAGCCCCTTTTCCTGTTCCCCCCATTACCGTGTGTTTATAAATAAACCTAGAGTTTGACGGTAGATTTCTGTTGTCGTGGTTATTTCGTGCACACTTTTACTTTGTCACCATAATAATTTGCATGAGTTATGTTACGGGTCTCATTACCATCCCCCCTAGACTGTCGGGCCAAAAGGGATTCGTAACATAAGTGGGGGCTGGTCCGGGATCTGTCATAACTGACACCCATGCCGCTCATGTAGATCGTTGTAGTGGTATAGTTCAGTGTTGAGCGTCATAGCTGAAGTAGCATTAGTGTTTGCTATTTTCTTTGGCACTTGTGAAGTAGTGTAACATGACTACTTTTGATTTGAAATCCTTTTTGGATAACCCTTCGTGGGAGGTTTTTGACAAATGTCGTAGAGTTGATTTAATGATCTTGGCTGACCATTATTCAGTATCGATTCCGCAGAGTTTAGTTAAGGCGGAGGTTAAACAGCTAGTGTTAAATGTATTGTTGGAAGAGCAGGTGCTTGTGTTACCGCTGCCTGAGTCTACTACCCCTGTAGCGGATGTTGCTGCTCCTGTAAGCCCAATGGTGTCTGATAATGAGGGCGAGGCTAAAACACCAGCCACATTGTCCCGTTTTGATCCACTCTCCCCACTGTCAAATGGTGATGCCAGGAGGGATGTCCGTTTAGCACAGTTCCAACTGGAGGTGGAAGAGAGAGCCCAAATTAGGCGAGAGACTCTCCAGTTGGAGATATGTAAAATAGAGGCAGAAAAAGAACGAGAACAACGGCATTTGGAGATGTGTAAAATTGAGGCAGACAGAGAACAAAGGCAGTTGGAGTTCAAAATGCGCCAGATGGAACTGGAGGCAGAGACAGCGAGGCTAGCCTCCGGTCCTACTGTGCCTGTTTGTGAGCCGTCCTCACCTGCTGTGTCCTCAAACACGTTTGACATTAGTAGGCAGATTGCCTTAGTACCTTTGTTCAGAGAGTTAGAGGTTGACTCCTATTTTTGTGTATTTGAGCGTATAGCCGTAGCATTGAAATGGCCTGAAGAGGTAAAGTGCCTATTACTTCAGTGTAAATTAACTGGTAAAGCCCAAGAGGTTTTGTCAGCGTTACCTCTGGAGGACAGTTTGCATTACGAAGTGGTCAAAGCTACTGTTCTTCGTGCCTATGAGCTTGTGCCTGAGGCATACCGACAGAGATTTAGGTCTCATAGAAAGTCTTCTAGTAAGACTTATGTGGAATTTGCTAGAGACAAGGGAAATCTGTTTGATAAATGGCATGCTGCTAGTAAGGTAACTGATTTCAACTCTCTCCGGGAGTTAATCTTGTTGGAAGAGTTTAAAAATTGCTTACCCGAACGCATTGTAGTTTACCTAAACGAACAGAAAGTATCCTCCCTGGCAGAAGCGTCTGTGTTGGCAGACGAGTTTGTGTTGACGCACAAGAGTGTGTTTTCGGCTCAAACTGAGAGTAGAGCCACTGAGTTTCCTACCTTTAGCCCTAGTCGGCCAGCAGTAGTATATCAAGCACGCCAGAAGAATGAGCGTCCCTGTTTCTATTGTCATAAAGTAGGACATATGATTAATGATTGCTTCCTGCTTAAACGCAAACAAGGGATGCCTCTTCGTGCCAAGCCACCAACAGGTGTTGCTCTAATTCGTACGGTTGTGAGGTCTGCAACAAAACAGGTGCCTCAGGGTAACTGTAGTTTGAAAGTCTCAGTCCGGCAGTTATGAACCATTCATTTTCGAGGGGTTTGTATCCCTAACGAATGACGAAGCGTCTCAGCGACCGGTTAAAATCCTTAGAGATACTGGTGCGGCGCAGTCGTTTATATTGTCTGATGTGTTGCCCTTGTCTGACGATACATATTGTGGTTCCAGTGTGTTAGTGCAGGGTATTGAAATGGGTTTTGTCCCAGTGCCATTGCACTTTGTGAAAGTACACTCTGAGTTAATCAGTGGAATATTCAGAGTGGGGGTACGCCCTATGTTGCCAGTGAAAGGTGTGACCTTTATAATGGGTAACGATATTGCCGGAGGAAAGGTAGTACCCGTATTGGAAGTATTGGATAAAAGTGACCACTCTCTCTCTAATGAGCTGGCACAGAGTTATCCACATGTGTTCCCCGCTTGTGCTGTCACTAGTGCTCAGGCACGACAAGAGGGTGACGAGATAGATTTGTCGAACACTGTTCTGTTCAAAGAGGTTGATCAAGAAGATGGATTGTGTGATACCTCTGAGAAGCTGATCACCTCTGACAAACAGCCCAGGAAAGAATCAAAGAACGTTGAACTTATTGCTGATGCAATACAGTTACCAGTCACTCGTGAGCAGCTGATTGCTAACCAAAAGGTTGACAACAAGCTTGCTAAATGTTTTTCTAGTGTTGTCTCATTGGAAGATGTGAAGAAGAAGAACGTGGCTTACTTCATTGATGGTAATCTCCTCATGCGTAAATGGAAATCCCATGTTGACGCGGATGGAGATTGGAATGCTGTTTACCAAATAGTGGTTCCTACAGCCTTTCGACAAAATGTGTTATCCCTTGCTCATGATCACCAGTGGTCTGGTCATTTAGGAATCACAAAAACTTATGATCGGATCCTTCGACATTTCTTTTGGCCGGGTTTAAAACAAGATGTGGCTCAGTTCTGTCGGACATGCCACACATGTCAGATAACAGGAAAACCAAATCAGGTTATTCCTCCCGCTCCTCTTTGTCCCATACCTGTCATAGGTGAACCATTGGAGCATGTGGTGGTTGATTGTGTCGGACCGTTACCGAAGACAAAATCGGGTAACCAGTTTTTGTTAACGATAATGTGTATGGCTACAAGATACCCCGAGGCCATTCCTCTGAGAAGGATTACAGCCCCGGTAGTGAGTAAAGCCTTAATAAAATTCTTCACGACATTCGGGTTACCTAGGGTGGTACAAAGCGATCAAGGTACCAATTTCCTATCCAAGCTCTTCAGGCAGGTGTTAAAATCCTTGTCAATTATGCACCGTGTGTCAAGCGCCTATCACCCAGAGTCTCAGGGTGCACTTGAAAGATGGCATCAGACACTGAAGTCTATGCTACGTAAATATTGTTTGGAATCTGAGAAAGATTGGGATGAGGGAGTTCCTCTAGTTTTGTTTGCTGCTCATGAAACTGTGCAGGAGTCCCTAGGTTTCAGCCCGGCTGAACTGGTGTTTGGTCACACAGTGAGAGGACCAATGAAAGTCCTTAAAGAACAGTTCTTGTCCCAAGAGTTGTGTACCAGAGATGAGAATGTGTTGGACTACGTTAGTCGCTTTCGTGAGCGCCTACACCAAGCTTGTGCTCTCGCAAAGGAAGCTCTGTCTTCCTCACAGAGGAGCATGAAAAGACACTATGATAAAGAGGCTGTTTCTCGTCCACTACAGCCAGGTGACCAAGTACTGGTGTTATTACCTGTTCCAGGATCTTCACTGTCAGCTCGTTTCTCGGGTCCTTATTTAATTGAAAAGAAAATAAGTGAAACTGACTATGTGCTTCAAACTCCTGATAGACAACGCCAATCTCGTGTGTGTCACATTAACATGTTGAAAGCTTACCACACCCGACCCATCACACAGTTAGAGAGTTCAAAAACAGAGGAAGGTACTACTGTCTCCTCTGCTACTACTGCTATGATAGTGGACTGTCATATTGATGATGTTGATGGCTTGGAGTTCTCCTTGCATTTTGGTTCCTAAACCTGATGGTACGTCCAGGTTATGTACGGATTATCGAAAGGTAAATTCTGTCACAATGCCAGATTCGTTCCCGTTACCCCGACTGGACGACTGTATCGACACTATTGGTACTGCTAAGTATGTAACTAAGTTAGACCTCTTAAAAGGTTACTGGCAGGTTCCGTTAACTTCACGTGCTTCTGAGATTTCTGCCTTTGTGACCCCAGACAACTTCCTACAGTACTCAGTCATGGCTTTTGGGATGCGAAATGCACCAGCCACTTTCCAACGACTGGTTAACTCCGTATTAGCTGGCGTTCCTAATTGTAGTGCATACCTTGATGACCTAGTGATTTATTCGTCTGAGTGGTCAGATCATGTTGACTCGCTAAGGGTAGTATGTGAACGGTTGGCAGCTGCTTCTCTAACCCTGAACTTGGCAAAGTGCGAGTTTGGGAAGGCTACTGTTACCTATCTCGGTAAAGAGGTTGGCCATGGACAGGTGCGCCCTGTTGGTGCCAAGGTCTTGGCTATAACTGCATTCCCTGCACCTACCACCAGACGAGAGCTACGCCGCTTTTTAGGGATGGTTGGCTACTACCGTAGCTTCTGTAAAAATTTCTCTGCGGTAGTTGCTCCATTGACCGATTTGCTTAGTCCGGCTAGATCATTTGTGTGGTCCTCTGATTGTAAGAGAGCTTTTGAATCAGCGAAAGCACTCTTATGTAGTACACCTGTACTTGCTGCTCCAGATTTTGAACAACCGTTCAAACTTGAGGTAGATGCTAGTGCCAGAGGTGCTGGTGCTGTTCTACTGCAGCAGGACAAGTGTGGAGTGGATCATCCCGTTTGTTATTTTTCACGTAAATTTAATAAATGTCAAACAAACTATGCGACAATAGAACAAGAAGCTCTTGCTTTGTTGTTGGCTCTGCAATACTTTGAAGTATATATTGGTTCCAGTGCCCTACCCGTGATTGTATATACTGACCATAACCCCTTAGTTTTTCTCCACCGAATGTACAACCAGAACCAGCGCCTTATGCGTTGGGCGCTGATTGTACAAAATTATAATTTGGAGATCCGCCACAAAAAGGGTTCTGATAATGTGTTGGCAGATACTTTGTCTCCTGTGTGAAAATGATTTCTGTATGTTTTGCAAGGTTGTTGCTTTGTGAGTTTTCATTGAAATACTGTAGTCGCAACCCCTAGGGTTGCTCTTTTAAGGGTGGGAGTGTTACGGATACAGTTATCCTGTGTGTGTGTGTATCCTGTGTGTGTTTCTTTTCACTCCTTCTCCCCTCACAGGTGAAAACCATCACTCCCCAATCAGTCAACAATCAATCATCAATCAGAAGACACACCTCCTCCTATTTCCTACCCTATCACAGTTCCTTCCCCATGGTTTAAAAACCCCATCATTTGTTTGCTCTGGAGCAATCTCTAGCTCAATCTCTCTGTAAATGCCATGTCTGTAGGTCTCTGTGTTTCACTCTCGCTTTGTGTCTTAACCTCTCTTTTGTTTAAGCACCTCCATAGCACTTTGTCATCACCTGTGAGTATTGTTTTTTGGTTATGGTGTTTGTGTTTGTTTGCTGGTGGGAAAAGGGGAAACCAAGACAAGTCGCCCATGGGCATACACTACCCGTAGGTGAACTTTGTTAAATACACTAGTTAGAACTGGGCGGACCACCCACTGTATTTTTGGTTAGTTAGTTAGCTGTTGTTAAAGTAGGCTAGTCTAGCTTAGGGGTGTTTTTGAATACTTATTGTTTCTTTCCTTGGGTCCAGCTCAGCCCCTTTTCCTGTTCCCCCCATTACCGTGTGTTTATAAATAAACCTAGAGTTTGACGGTAGATTTCTGTTGTCGTGGTTATTTCGTGCACACTTTTACTTTGTCACCATAATAATTTGCATGAGTTATGTTACGGGTCTCATTACCATCCCCCCTAGACTGTCGGGCCAAAAGGGATTCGTAACAGTTGCAGAGCCTTGGTTTGAAGCCATTAAAACGTAATTTACCACCTTCACGAGTGCAGTCTCAGTGCTATGATGGGGTCCCAAACCAGACTGAAGCGTTTCGTATACACTACCGGTCAGGTTTTAGAACACCTACTCATTCAAGGGTTTTTCGTAATTTTTTACTATTTTCTACATTGTAGAATAATAGTGAAGACATCAAAACTATGAAATGACACATATTGAATCATGTAGTAACCAAAAAATTGTTAATCAAAATATATTTAATATTTTAGATTCTTCAAATAGCCACCTTTTGCCTTGATGACAGCTTTGCACACTCTTGGCAAAGATACTTAAATTGATCATGCATTTAATTGTGTTGGGTAAAAATGATAGACCTTTCAAACGTTTTATGCAACATTATCGGCAAGTAATGACTGTGCCAAAGCGATTTAGAGTTGTGTAACGGGAGTGAGGAGTGTGTATATAACGGTAATACTATACAAATTCCATTTTTAAAGCATTATACTGTATGAATCAGTGCAAAATGCCTATCACATTATTCAAAATTTAAAAAATTTAAAAAATGTTATGCATGCCAACATATTAGGCAAAATTTTAGAGTGATCGTGTCAGGCGAAAATTGTATTTCTAACATTTGTTGTACAGTCACATTCACCGTAATTGTCTGAAGAGTGCTATAAATTTCACAGCTGGCGATGTCGCTTCGCCATTGGTCATTCCCATAGCTGCGGGAAGTAGAATAAATAAAATATCATAATAATAAAAAATCAAGACATTTAATTATTTCTTACAGAAGAAGTATGAAATGCATAACATATTGAAAGGGAACAAGCCTGCATCCCTGCCATCACACAATTACTGTTATTGGTGCGCATTGAAAAGGAGTCATGAGTGTGCAGTGTCATATTTTCTTCACAGTAGACAAACAGGCTCATTCTGTTCAGGATATGATTCCATGTCATATGGTAAATGTACATCAAACATAGCGATCGTAAACATTGACACTGTATATGATGAGTTTTATGTGTTATTTCATAGTTTTGATATCTTCACTATTAGTATACAATGTAGAAAATAGTCAAAATAAGGACAAACGCTTGAATGAGTAGGTGTTCTAAAACTTTTGACTGGTAGTGTACATTATTTGTCTTCAGTAAGGCAGTGATATGCTGCACAATAGCTTTTCTCAAATATTTGTTTTACAAAAATAATGAGATCCTCAGTTGATATACAGTTGAAGTTGGAAGTTTACATACACTTTAGTCAAATACATTTAAACTCAGTTTTTCACAATTCCTGACATTTAATCTTAGTACAAATTCCCTGTCATAGGTCAGTTAGGATCACCACTTAATTATAAGAATTTGAAATGTCAGAATAATAGTAATAATAATGATTTATTTCAGTTTTTATTTCTTTCATCACATTCCCAGTGGGTCAGAAGTTTACATACACTCAATTAGTATTTGGCTGCATTGCCTTTAAATTGTTTAACTTGTGTCAAATGTTTGGGGTAGCCTTCCACAAGCTTCCCACAATAAGTTGGGTGAATCTTGGCCCATTTCTCCTGGCAGAGCTGGTGTAACTGAGTCAGGTTTGTAGGCCTCCTTGCTCACACATGCTTTATCACTTCTGCCCACACATTTTCTATAAGGTTGAGGTCAGGGCATTGTGATGGCCACTCCAATACCTTGACTTTCTTGTCCTTAAGCCATTTTGCCAAATCTTTGGAAGTATGCTTGGGGTCATTGTCCATTTGGAAGAAACATTTGCGACCAAGCTTTAACTTCCTGACTGATGTCTTGATATGTCGCTTCAATATGTCCACATAATTTTCCTTCCTAATGATGCTATTTTGTGATGTGCACCAGTCCCTCCTGCAGCAAAGCACCCCCACAACATGATGCTGCCACCCCTGTACTTCACAGTTGGGAAGGTGTTCTTCGGCTTGCAAACCTCCCCTTTTTCCTCCAAACATAACAATGGTCATTATGGCCAAATAGTTCTATTTTTGTTTCATCACACCAAAAAAAGTATGATCTTTGTCCCCATGTGCAGTTGCAAACCGGTTTTAGAGCAGTGACTTCTTCCTTGCTGAGCGGCCTTTCAGGTTATGTCGATATAGGACTCTTTTTTACTGTGGATATAGATACTTTTGTACCTGTTTCCTCCAGCATCTTCACTAGGTCCTTTGCTGTTGTTCTGGGATTGATTTGCACTTTTCGCACCAAAGTATGTTCATCTCTAGGAGACAGAACGCGTCTCCTCCTGAGCGGTATGACGGCTGTTTAGTCCCATGGTGTTTATACTTGCGTACTATTGTTTGTACAGATGAACGTGGTACCTTCAGGCGTTTGGAAAGAGGCACTGAGTTTGAAGGTAGGCATTGAAATACATCCACAGGTACATCTCCAATTGACTCAAATGATGCCAATTAGCCTATCAGAAGCATCTAAAGCCATTTTCTGGAATTTTCCAAGCTGTTTAAAGGCACAGTCAACTTAGTGTATGTAAACTTCTGACTCACTTGAACTGTGATACAGTGAATTATAAGTGAAATAATCTGTAAACAATTGTTGTCAATTGATAGATGTAGAGTAGATGTCCTAAACGACTTGCCAAAACTATAGTTTTTAACAAGAAATTTGTGGAGTGGTTGAAAAAAAGAGTTTTAATGACTCCAACCTAAGTACACTTAAACATTTGACTTCAACTGTATATTCTTTAGATACAAATACCTCAAATAGTAATGTTTTAATAGAGACAGCGTTTAAGAAAGTGAAATACTAAATATGTGATGAGACATAAATATCAGAGAGCTTGTGAGCCACTTATTTCCAACATCTAGTCTGGTGCCGCTAACAAAAGTGTACCACAGTGGTGCAATCCCTATTACTGCAACAACCTCCACCCAGTTTAAATACTTTCATTTCTTTAGGCTGGGATTTCAATCATAAACTCCTACCGTATGAATACTCGTCAAATACCATTTTTTGTTCTTCATTTGAAATAGTTTTTAAAAAATGTAATAACAATTCTCCAAAGTGTAAATAACAAACCATAAAATGCTCAATATGAAGTTAAAACATTATTTGGATAGTCCATCTGTAAATGTTCTACAGACTATTAGTAATATTTCAGCTAACTATCTACAAAACCTAACCCTAAGCCTATCTCGAACCCTAACCTTATCCTAATCCTAACATTAACCCTTACCCTTATTCTAACCCTAACCTTAACTGTTATCCTAACCCTACACTTAACCTTTACCCTAAACTTAACATTAACCCTTACCCTAACCCTAACATTAACCCTTACCCTAACCCTAACATTAACCCTTACCCTAACCCTAACATTAACCCTTACCCTAACCCTAACATTAACCCTTACCCATATTGTAAACCTAACCCTAACATTAACCCTTACCCTAACCCTAACATTAACCCTTACCCTAACCCTAACATTAACCCTTACCCTTATTGTAAACCTAACCCTAACATTAACCCTTACACTAACCCTAACATTAACCCTTACCCTTATTGTAAACCTAACCCTAACTGTAACCTTAACCAGCAGTTGCTTGTCAACAGATAGTTTGTTGATCGTATGACCATCTGTAGAGTATTTACAGATGGAATATCCGGACTATCCAAGTAAAGTGTTCTCTACAGACTATTAGTAACATTTCAACTAACTATCTACTAACTCTAAACCTAGCGCTAACCATTTCCTATGTACAGTGCCTTCAGAAAGTATTCAGACCCCTTGACTTATTCTAAAATTGATTAAATGTTTTTGTTTTTTTATTGATCTACGCACAATACCTCATAATGACAAACAAAAGCAGTTTTTTTGTGCTAATTTATAAATAAAAAAACGGAAATATCACATTTGCGTAAGTATTCAGACCCTTTACTCAGAACTTTGTTGAAGCACATTTGGCAGTGATTACAGCCTTGAGTCTTCTTGTGTGTGATGCTACAAGCTTGGCACACCTGTATTTGGGGAGTTACTAACCTAGCCTGGTATAAACAAAAAGCTGGAGGAACTCCTAAACTCATCCGTCTGGGACTCCATCTAAATTCAGTGGCAGTGGGTTAGTGAGTGACGTCACTCTGACCATCAGTAGATTCCAGGCTGAACATGCAGGAGATTACTACTGTCAGAGTTACCACAATCCCAATGTGTTCACACAGTGATAAAGAGCTGTACAAAAACTTCCCTCGGTCAGACTGCACAGTGACTACTGCTACAGCTGGGACGTACCGCAGGTGCTAAGCGGGCAGAGATTGTGACAAGGAACACTGATCAGTAGAGGAGGTCATCTCTGGCATGTGACAATATGATTATCATTCAGATACATTGTTCTCTGTCATCATCATCATCATCATCATCCTGATTAAATTACAGATGATTATTGCTATATTGTCATGACGCCTAAGTGTAAACATAAAAAGTAACCCAGAGGTCAAAACATTTGCAAATTAAAATGAGAAACATTTCCGCCCCCACTTCCCCTGTATGAAAGTAAAAATATGTGGAGCTCAGACATTAGACACGTCAGTAACTGTCAATACCCATCTTTAGTAATACCCATCTGATATGTCATCTATTACATGCTGGTTTATTCAGTGTAAGAAAGTCCCGTTCCTTTAGTCCACCATAGACGTTACAGTAAAACTAGTTCACCCACTCACATCTGGCCCAGTCCAGGCAGTGAAATTGAAACTAGACTGGGAACTGTGGGAGTGAAACTGAGATTTACATAGACAGGGCTGGGTGTTTCTGCTTGTCCCAGAATAGAGCAGCAGTGTCACCAGATGGTCACTCTGTCCCCAGGGGGATAGAGGTAGAGAAGACTCTATGACTATGTTGAAGCTGTGATACTTGTAATATTTTGTGGACAACATTATTATTTATTTGAGTTAAATGCAGGCATGATCACATTGGGGAGAGTCCAAGATAGCAATAACATGTTAGATTACTGTCTTTATAAGTCTAGAAGTCAAGCAGGTCATAAACATTCCGAAAATATTAATAAAACGTACCATCTGCTACAAGTGGATAGTTCTTCTGTTAATCTGTAAACATCGTTGTATCTTGTGTTACTATGAACTACAGTTTGATGACGATCTAATTTCAAGTGAAAACCTAAATAACGAAGCAATGACATTTAGGTCTGATAGGTTTTATGAATCTATTTCTATTTCATTCAACATTTAAGACTAAAATGTAATTATTGACAACAACAAGAATCTTTGTCCAAAAGGGAAATCTTTATTTTCATCCATTAATTAAAGCATCAAAGCAAACATTCCTACAGTATCTAATAGTAATAAAACAGAACACATCAAATCTAACACTGATACAACCTCAGTCTACAGATAGGATTGACACAGAAACTCAAGCAAAGCCCCCTTTTGGTCTACATGTCAGGGATCAATAAGACAGAGAACATTTGATCTCAGAACAGAGTCGAAGCAGAGGAACCAGCAGCCTCGCTCCATAGGGGTTTGTGACTGGTGGGTCCTATCCAGAACAGTCAGCCTTCCTCATGGTCTTGGTGACTGGAGTCTGGGCTTTCTGCTGGGCTTCACAGGTCACCTCTCCTGCCCTGGTCCACTCCTGGGCAGTGAGAGTCAGGGTGCTGCTCCAGCTGTACAGGCCGTCCTTCTCCAGAACCCCGGGACTGGCCTCCTGCTTTTTGCTGGTCCCATCCACTTTCCAGCTCATGGTCCAGTCTGAAGGGAAGCCCTTGTTGGCCAGACACGTCAGTGTGGCTATTGTTGTACTGGACAGCTCCTCACTAGAGGGGGGCAGGATGGTGAGGGTGGGGGCACTGTTACCTGGAACAAACAGAATACATCAATTAAGGAACTATGGCAGGGTAGCCTAGTGGTTAGAGCATTGGACTAGTAACCAGAAGGTTGCAAGTTCAAACCCCCAAGCTGACAAGTTACAAATCTGTCATTCTGCACCTGAACAGGCAGTTCTGTTAATTGGAAATGCCTTCTAAATATGAATATAAAAGTTAGATTGTTTAAAGTATGTGGAGAAAACACTAAAGTAACATGGTACAAAGCAGATTTATGAACTGAACAAGTATAAAGTGGTTAAATAACTAGAGATACTAGTCATAGTGACAGATATTGTTTAGGAATAATTCTGATCAGAGTAGCCTACTCATATTCATAGTATTTGCAGACTTAGAGCGTAAATACATTTTTATAAAATAGATCATGAAGTCTGTTACAAACATAGCTTTGTATTCACACTAACAGTGAAGGTAACCATGAACTCAATACAACAATAATGACTACTATATCCAATACTGATAGAGAAATTGACTCACAAGATCAAAAGGTGAACAAAACAGTTAATTTAGTTGTTTACTTACTTCCAACATCAAGTCTGGTGCCGCTTCCAAAAGTCCACCACAGTGATACATTTCCTATTACTGCTGGTACAAAAACCTCTCTGTGTTGTGTTGCTGCAGATGTTACAGTGAAGATCACTTATACAGAATCATAATCAACACAGATACACTTTAACATCTTCCAGGTAGAACAAACACTTCATATTAGCTGTTTCTAGATAATACAAAATAATTGTATCTTAAATCCAGATAGTAGTATTTGTTCCTTCCTCTGTGTATCAGGTTCTCCTAGTCTGTAGATACAGTCCAGCATTAGATCAGTGTTGCTAGTATTCCTCCATATTGTCCATATGAAAGACAACAGCAGCAGCAGTAGTGATAGTGATCCATGTTGTATATTCCTTTATTAAACATGTTTATCTCAGATTTAACAGTGGAGGTAAAGTCACAGAGGACAGACAACACTACCAGAGGAATCCTACCAGCTTTAGTTTAGAGAAGTGTTCACTAACTGATTAGAGGAACTTACATCAGAGACCGAGCATGAGTGAACAGACAGTTCATTATATCTGATCATCATCAGAATAACAATACAATGGTGGTGTGCCTAAAAAAACATCATGCATTAGTGATGTGATTAAAAAGTTGCTGTTTGATGTTATATAAATTAGCACATGCAGGATAAAATACATTCTGAAGATGTGAGCCTTCCTGGAAACGGAAATAGATTTGAAACATGAATTTGCATAATGCATCTGCCCCGCTGCTCTAAGAGCATTTATATCCCTGTGAGTTGAACACTTCATGACTGAGAGCTGTCCTTCATGACAACAGAACCCACAACAACCATGACTTTTATCACCATCTTCATCTGGACACTTGCTTGCTGCTTTCAAGGTGAAACTTTTCAGAATTTATTGTAGAAAATGTATTACATTTATACCACAGTAATGTATATCAATAATAATATTTATATTCAGAACTATTCATTACTATATGTAATATTTCATTCATATAAATGTTTTTATTCAATTTTTCAGAATCCAGTGGACAGTACACTGTGACTCAGACTCCTGCTGTGAAAGCTGTTCTCCCAGGACAGTCAGTCTCTCTGAACTGTAAAACCAGCAGTAATGTGTATAACAATAACTATCTAGCCTGGTACCAACATAAACCTGGAGGAGCTCCTAAACTCCTCATTTACTATACAAGCACCGTTCAATCTGGGACTCCATCTAGATTCAGTGGCAGTGGATCTGGGAGTGACTTCACTCTGACCATCAGTGGAGTCCAGGCTGAAGATGCAGGAGATTACTACTGTCAGAGTTACCACAATCCCTATGTGTTTACACAGTGATAAAGAGCTGTACAAAAACCTCCCTCAGTCAGATTGCAGTGTCTGAGAGGGAAGAGACAGTGACATGGAACACTGGTCACTAGAGGAGGTCAACTGTTACATGGTTAGAAAGCATTCATTCAGATCACATGACCATCATCATCATCATCATGGTTATGACTTATAGTATTTGTCATGGTCTTTAAGTGTATATAAAAATCATTTGAAGTTTTGAAACACATTATCTGTCCATAAGCAAAGCTAGAGCTACAGAAGTTAAACAATAGGTGTTATGACCTCAACATTACTTCAAAGTTACAATCACTTCAGCCCCCCAAAACAAGTCCTCATATGGACCTCAACCAAATGTCTGATTTAAATGAATGCAATATTCTAGCATCATATTAACTATTTTCATGAGCAGATTACTGACCGTGAGATCTGTGAATGAGACTGTGAATGATGCTGGACACAAGCCCAGTGAGAAGGCTTCATAATGCGTGTGATAGTGCAGCCTGAGAGGAGATGGCAGATAATCCTGATTTCCTGCTGTCTGGGGATTGAGGATCAAACGGTTTTTGATTCATATGGATCTGTCTCTGTCGGTCAGCATGGAACTGGTATTTCCTTCAGCCTACGGCTCTTTTCTTTTGTGGCGAGAACAAGCCCCTCTTATAGCCCTCACTGAGATCATCCAGAGCAGGGTAGCTCTCTCTCTCTCTCACACACACACACACACACACACACAACTGGCAGTTAAACTGTCATACTGTAGTCGCACACACACTGATGATGTGACTCAAAGAGGAGGTGAGACAGCACACACTCTGTGGCCACACAGCAGCAATAGATATTTCGGCCACAACAAAGTCCAGTCTCGGTGGAGAATATCTCTGATATGTTGACATGTCAAAATCTCTGATTAGACAGAGATAGACAAGGTAGGAAGCTGTGATACATGGTGTTGTGTCAAAATATATGACAGACCAAATGATATATTTCGAGTAAGCAGTTGATTGTCTTATCACCGTTGTCCCTTGTTTAAGTGAGACCCCTATATTTTAGAGATATCAGCTCCGATATGTCAAAGATACTAAATAAGAGATTTCAGCTCCGTTCTCTCAGGGATATCACCCAAGAAGAATCAGTGATACTAGTTCAGAGTGTCACCAGTTCAGAGTGACACCAGTTCAGAGTGACACCAGTTCAGAGTGACACCTGTTCAGAGTGACACCTGTTCAGAGTGACACCTGTTCAGAGGGGCAGCTTTCTGCTCTCTATGCAGTTCTTGATGTTGGCTTCATCTGCTCCCTCAGTGGTGATCAGGCTTCCCCCATTATTGGTGTGTCAGTTGTACCGGTGACTGGTGGAATAAGGATGTTTATGGTCCGTTCCACATTAGTGGACAGCCTTCTATGGCCTCTCTCTGGGTTACTCTCTGGGGAGCCTTCTCTTCTAGATTGAATCTGTGGAACAGAGTATCATGTTGAAGCATCTAAAACCATACACCAGTGCTCTTCAGTCCTAGTCCTGGAGAGCCAGTGTGCAGGCTTTTGTTCTAGCCAAGTATCAAATCAAATCGTATTAGTCACATGCGCCGAATACAACAGGTGTAGATCTTACAGTGAAATGCTTACTTACGAGTCCCTAACCAACAATGCACTTAAAAAAATACAGATAAGAATAAGAAATAAAAGCAACAAATAATTAAAGAGCATTTAAAGAGCAGCAGTAAAATAACAATAGCGGGACTATATACGGGGGGTACCGGTACAGAGTCAATGTGTGGGGGCACCGGTTAGTTGAGGTAATATGTACATGTAGGTAGAGTTATTAAAGTGACTATGCAAATAGGGGGAGGGGCAATGCAAATAGTCTGGGTAGCCATTTGATTAGATGTTCAGAAGTATTATGGTTTGGGGGTAGAAGCTGTTTTAGAAGCCTCTTGGACCTAGACTTGGCACTCCGGTACCACTTGCCGTGCGGTAGCAGAGAGAACAGTCTGTGACTAGGGTGGCTGGAGTCTTTGACAATTTTTAGGGTCTTTCTCTGACACCGCCTGGTATAGATGTCCTGGATGGCAGGAAGCTTGGTCCCCAGTGATATACTGGGCCATTCGCACTACCCTCTGTAGTGCCTTGCGGTCGGAGGCCGAGCAGTTGCCATACCAGGCAGTGGTGAAACCAGTCAGGGTGCTCTTTATGGTGCAGCTGTAGAACCTTTTGAGGATCTGAGGACCCATGCTAAATCTTTTCAGTCTCCTGAGGGGGAATAGGTTTTGTTGTGCCCTCTTCATGCCTGTCTTGGTGTGCTTGGACCATGTTAGTTTGTTTGTGAGTCCTAACACATTTGATGATTAGTATTAGTGTTGATATAGGTACGTAGTAGTAGTGCTGGGCTGGAACAAGAGTCAGCATACCCTGTAGGTCTTCTGGACCAGACACTGTCATACAGCCTGAGCAAGCCATCCACATTGTTAACTTACCACCCACACAATGAGGAACACGCAGGCTGTGACTAGGATCGGAAGCAGGGACAGCAGACTCCCCCTTGACCGAGTCTGTTCATGGTCCTGTGTTTCACTTCCTGAGAGAGAAAACAACACACTCTGTGAGGAAGAGACTTGTGAATGTTGTATGTTGGGGCTGAATGAATGCTGTATGTTGGGGCTAAATTGATACTGTGTGTTGGGGCGTGTTTCTTACCTGGTGTAGTAGGGGCAGGGCAGGGTGGAGGCACACAGCGGAATCCTCCTTCTCCCTGAGCTGCAGAATTCAAAATGTCTCTGATATAGTCAAAATACTGCCCAGATGGCCATTTGACCGCCCTATAGTGGCATTTAAAGACTTGCATTGTTGCCTCCTGGAAGTACAGACAAACAAAGTAAACATCGGGATGGTTGCACCACTTAATACAGTCAATAAACTGGGTCTACAGTAACTGGATCTACTGGCAGAACTGACAGGTATTACCAGCTCCTCATGATCAAATTGGAAACGTAGATTTTGCAGCATGGTGATGAAGATCATAATATTATCTTTGTTGGAAGAAATGGCACCAAACACCCGGGCCAGTTCCCTAAGGCTTTGTTCCAGTGGATAGATATTCAATAGAACACAGCACACACCACTCTGGAGTAAGAAAAGGGAGAAAACCGACTAGGTTACATATAATTCCATTCTACAGATTCCAAATAAAACAAAAATGTTCATCAACAAAAATGCTGCCAAAGTTTAAGACCACCCAGCGCAACTTCTCTTGTGAAAAAAGTTTCTGCATGATGTTTAGTTTTTGAGAAATTCTACTCACCCTCTCTTTGGGAATATAATGTATAGAAATGTTATAATCCTTTGGAATATTGTGTTTCTGTAAAAATAAAGTAGGATTATTTGGTCATTTATTTTTTGCCCAGTTTGGCCCATTTTCTGTATCAAAAGAAGAGATTTAAAGTAGTTTTTATGATTAAATAAACTATAAACTATCCCCAGACTAGTTTTGTATAGTACAGTTCAGGTTAGATGTAGAAGTTCTTACCAATAAGATCAGCCTGCTCACATCATTTGTTACAGGATTCCCAAATCCTCCTGAGCATACTCCAAGACTTGTGAATAGAAATAGGAGGACACACGTAGTTGTCTGAATCTGACAGAGGAAGCACATCAGAAAGGGAAGATTTTCCTTTCCCAACCCCTCCGTACATTGCTTTCTTTTCTGAATCTGTATATGGCTTCACTTTCTCATCAAACCTCAAGTTAATTCTAGAAACGTTCTAAAAAATAATAATAATAATATTCAGGAAAATCTGATAATAATATCATACATAAAAATATGGATTTTTACTCACTTTGCTCTTCATATGGAACTTGAGAAGTTAACAAGGAAGACTTGAAATCCAATGTTTCTTTCTTCAGGCAGAGGACTTGTCATGATGACATGTAAATACTATAGACCAGGGTCCGGCAGACTAGTGTCGCAAGGGCCGCCTACGGGCACTACTGTCTGTCACTACCATTCATACACTCACCCGCACGCACACATTTTAGAAATTCTTACTTTTGTTTGATATTTGTGTTCTATCTAAATGGGGATAAAACGTTTTTTTTTTTAAAGAGTTGTAGTCCCCTATCCATTCATAACCTGCCCTGAGCCTCTTCAAGCACCATGCCGTCATCTCACAAAACGTTTCTGTGCTGTTTCGCTAACATTTCCTGCTAAATATTTATCATAAATGTTATCAAATGGATTGTGAATCAATATCCAGTGTAGTATCCAAGAAAATTAGGAGGATATTTGGCTGTGATGTGGATTAGAAGTGAGTCTGAGAGCCTGAGAGGAGAGACAGCTGTCTGTGATTCATATGCTTTGATTCATCTGACCTTTTGTGTACGGCACAAGGACAGTATTGTGTACCAGTCCACTGTCACTCAGTCACATAGTGTGTGTGTGTGTGTAAGCGAGCAAGAGAGAGAGTGACAACAAAAGCTGCTCGTTGAGAGTGGTTGCATATACGAGTCAGACAACATGGAGGAGGATGAAAGTACAACTCGTGACAAATCACTCTCTTGTTGCTCTTTGTAAGGTTTTGATCAGGCACACACAAGGTTACTTAACAAAGTACATTTTTCTGTGTATGACGTTAGGAGCCAATAGGGGCCAGATGTATTTACAAGGGAAGGGAAATACTGTAATTCAAAAGTGAACAAAAATATATCTAGACAATGTTTTTATATTAGTGTCTGTCTTACAATATTGGACAGTATTGATTTTTTATGAATAAATAAACCACACAAAAATTCTGGTCATCTCACTGATGATTTGTTAACAGCATTCATATCACAGGTGTCATGTATCATCAGACTGTTTGCTATTTGCATATGAAGACAATTTGCATTGACAGCACATGCTTCAGTGGTCTTAAAGTGTTTATAGCCCTGTGAGTTAAATGTGTCCTTTACAGAAGCAACACAACATAAGACAAAAATGACTTTTATCTTCGTAACTATCATGGTCCTTGCATTGTACACAAATGGTAAGTTTGAAATTACTTTAGTAATTAACGTTAAAGCTATCGATTTTAATATAATTATCCTATTTCAAACAACAATTATTTATTCAAATATCCATATTTGAACTAAAAAAGGTTTAATCTAAATCAAAGACTGAAAATTCATATTGTTTTATCTCTTCCAGGCTATGCAGGTGACATTTTATTGACCCAGACTCCTGCAGTTGCCATGGCACAGTCTGGAGAGTCTGCCACGATCAGCTGTAAAGCCAGTAGTGCCATTGACAATGATTTAGCCTGGTACCATCAGAAACCTGGAGAAGCTCCTACTTTGACAGTGGTTTAACATCCGGTCGATTTCATGGCACTGGATATGATATTGATTTCACTCTGACCATCAGTGGAGTCCAGGCTGAAGATGCAGGAGATTACCACTGTCAGCAGCATGAAGCTGCTCCGTTCACACAGTGATACAGAGCCATACACATCCCTCCCTCAGCTATAGAGAAAGTGATCTAAATCTGCTTACTGGGGACTTTCACAAATGTGTTGAAATACAATATTAATATTTACCATGACAAGGATTATCATGACAAACACAGGTAAGGTCAAGGCCCAATTTGAATATAATATCAGTTAATATGCCTGTTTGTGGGTGTGTTATTGCCTATTTAGGTAAGGTTGTTCCAGACAGAATGCAGACAATTAACACTGACAGTGTGCAAAGTGTACAAACCATCCAGACATTTGTGTAGGCCTAAAATGTATATGTGTATTCAAGAGTAGGCCTCCCCTGCGCTATATGATTTTCAATGTTTTTCGTGGTCTACGCGTCAAATTCCTCCAGCACGCTAGGTGGCGGTAATGCTGCCAGCTTCTATGCTGCCCGAAAAAAACTTCTGGTTGGATGTTTAAAATATTTTCTGATTCACGGCAGCAACTGGGAACAACGTCCAACTACATCCGACCGTTGTTTTCAAGGTAATCTACTCACGTTCACATACACCGCTTCATGGACTGTCTGTACGGGTTGCATCCAGTTTATATGGACCAGTTTATTTGGACCAACCACAGGGGTTTTGTGGCACCTTAATTGGGGAGGATAGTCTCGCGTTAATGGCTCGAGCGGAATTAGTGAAAAGGTGTCCATGTGTCTGATGTCATTCCAAAAACTCAGTTCCAACCATTATTATGAGCCGCCCCTCAGCAGAATCCACTGGGGCACGAACATCACATTCATGAGCAGCGACAACATCATCACGTCATCCAAAAATATAGCAAACATTGGATGAATATAAAATGTTAATGGTCTTACTTGAGTGGTAAGGATGAGGCAAGCGACTGCAGACGAAAGTCGAGGATGGCGATTGTATCATGCGCCGGAGAAGATGGCTGAAGTTTTACATGCTCCTAAACAAATGTATTTTTTTGTTCATTTTTTTGCATTGTTTGTAACTTTTTAAAAAACGTATTCTGTACATAATGTTGCTGGTACCATTTCTTATGACAGAAAATAATAACTTTTGGACATCCGAACAATAATTACTCACCACAAACTGGAAAAAGCTTTTTTTCCATTAACAAGTCCGATGAGCCCGACATGAAGGACATACTGATTTCCCGAGAACAGGCCCAAATCCCCGTCATTTGTGTGAAGAGAAGACGGAGAAAAAGAGGACGGAGATCGGCTGCCTTCTGAGAATTCGTTGGCAATCGAACAAACCCCCACTGCCTTCCGTTCAACTAGCTAACATGCAATCATTGGAAAATAAAATCGACGACCTACGAGGAAGATATAACTACCAACAGGACATTAAAAATAGTAATATCATATGCTTCACGGAGTCGTGGCTGAACGACAACATTACATACAGCTGGCTGGCTGGTTATGCGCTGTATTGGCAGCATAGAACAGCGGCGTCTGTATATTTGTAAACAACAACTGGTGCACAATATCTAAGGAAGTCTCAATGTTTTGCTCGCCTGAGGTAGAGTAGCTGCTAGGCGACCTAAACTGGAACATGCTTAACACCCCAGCCATCCTACAATCTAAGCTTGATGCCCTCGACCTCACACAAATGATCAATGAACCTACCAGGTACCACCCCAAAGCCGTAAACACGGGCACCCTCATAGATATCATCCTAACCAACTTGCCCTCTAAATACACTTCTGCTGTTTTCAACCAAGATCTCAGCGATCACGTTGAGTGTGAGGTTATTTTCCTGACACCACACTCCGAGGGCCCTCACCTCCTCCCTGTAGGCCGTCTCGTCGTTGTTGGTAATCAAGCCTACCACTGTTGTGTCGTCCGCAAACTTGATGATTGAGTTGGAGGCGTGCATGGCCACGCAGTCGTGGGTGAACAGGGAGTACAGGAGAGGGCTCAGAACGCACCCTTGTGGGGCCCCCCGTGTTGAGGATCAGCGGGGAGGAGATGTTGTTGCCTACCCTCACCACCTGGGGGCGGCCGGTCAGGAAGTCCAGAACCCAGTTGCACAGGGCGGGGTCGAGACCCAGGGTCTCGAGCTTGATGACGAGCTTGGAGGGTACTATGGTGTTGAATGCCGAGCTGTAGTCGATGAACAGCATTCTCACATAGGTATTCCTCTTGTCCAGGTGGGTTAGGGCAGTGTGCAGTGTGGTTGAGATTGCATCGTCTGTGGACCTATTTGGGCGGTAAGCAAATTGGAGTGGGTCTAGGGTGTCAGGTAGGGTGGAGGTGATATGGTCCTTGACTAGTCTCTCAAAGCACTTCATGATGACGGAAGTGAGTGCTACGGGCGGTAGTCGTTTAGCTCAGTTACTTTAGCTTTCTTGGGAACAGGAACAATGGTGGCCCTCTTGAAGCATGTGGGAACAGCAGACTGGTATAGGGATTGATTGAATATGTCCGTAAACACACCGGCCAGCTGGTCTGCGCATGCTCTGAGGGCGCGGCTGGGGATGCCGTCTGGGCCTGCAGCCTTGCGAGGGTTAACACGTTTAAATGTCTTACTCACCTCGGCTGCAGTGAAGGAGAGACCGCATGTTTTCGTTGCAGGCCGTGTCAGTGGCAATGTATTGTCCTCAAAGCGGGCAAAAAAGTTATTTAGTCTGCCTGGGAGCAAGACATCCTGGTCCGTGACTGGGCTGGGTTTCTTCTTGTAGTCCGTGATTGACTGTAGACCTGTCACCACCAACAAATCCAAGTGTTTTTCTATGGCTGGCCATGCTTTCCACCTGGCTACCCCTACCCCGGTCAACAGCACTGCACCCCCCAGAGCAACTCACCCAAGCCTTGCCCATTTCTCCTTCTCCCTAATCCAGTCAGCTGATGTTCTGAAAGAGCTGCAAAATATTGACCCCTACAAATCAGCCGGGCTAGACAATCTGGACCCTTTCTTTCTAAAATTATCTGTCGTCTGAGATTCCCAAAGATTGGAAAGCAGCCGCGGTCATCCCCCTCTTCAAAGGGGGGGACACTCTAAACTGCTTCAGACCTATATCTATCCTACCCTGCCTTTCTAAGGTCTTCGAAAGCCAAGTCAACAAGCAGATTACCGACCATTTAGAATCCCACCATACCTTCTCCGCTATGCAATCTGGTTTCAGAGCTGGTCATGGGTGCACCTCAGCCACGCTCAAGGTCCTACACGATATCTTAACCGCCATCGATAAGAAACAATACTGTGCAGCTTTATTCATTGACCTGGCCAAGGCTTTCGACTCTGTCAATCACCACATCCTCATCGGCAGACTCGACAGCCTTGGTTTCTCAAATGATTGCCTCTCCTGGTTCACCAACTACTTCTCTGATAGAGTTCAGTGTGTCAAATCGGGGGGTCTGTTGTCCGGGCCTCTGGCAGTCTCGATGGGGGTGCCACAGGGTGGTGCCACAATTCTTGGACCAACTCTCTTCTCTGTATACATCAATGATGTTGCTCTTGCTGCTGGTGAGTCTCTGATCCACCTCTACGCAGACGACACCATTCTGTATCCTTCTGGCCCTTCTTTGGACACTGTTAACAACCATCCAGGCGAGCTTCAATGCCATACAACTCTCCTTCCGTGGCCTCCAATTGCCTCGAACCCTAACCCTAACCCAAATGACAAATTACATGCATGAGAGCACCAGCTGTTCCGAACGACTGTGTGATCACGCTCTCCACAGCCGATGTGAGTAAGATCTTTAAACAGGTCAACATTCACAAGGCCGCACGTGAGAATGCTATTCATGGACTACAGCTCAGCGTTCAACATTGCCCTCAATGCTCATCAATAAGCTAAGGACCCTGGGACTAAACAACTCCCTCTACAACTGGATCCTGGACTTCCTGACGAGCCGCCCCCATGTGGTAAGAGAATGTAACAACACATCTGTCACACTGATCCTCAACACAGGGGCCCCTCAGGGGTTTGTGCTCAGTCCCCTCCTGTACTCCCTGTTCACGCATGGCCAGGCACGGCTCCAACACCATCATTAAGTTTGCCGATGACACAACAGTGGAAGGCCTGATCACAGACAACGACGAGACAGCCTATAGGGAGGAGGTCAGAAACCTGTCCGTGTGGTGCCAGGACAACAATCTCTCCCTCAACGTGATCAAGACAAAGGAGATGATTGTGGACTACAGGAAAAGGAGGACTGAGCACGCCCTCAATCTCATCGATGGGGCTGTAGTGGAGCAGGTTGAAAGCTTCAAGTTCCTTGGTGTCCACATCACCAACAAACTAACATGGTCCAAGCACACCAAGGTACCAGAGAGCCTATCATTGTCCAAGCACACCCAGGTACCAGAGTGCCAAGTCGAGATCCAATAGGCTTCTTAACAGCTCTACCCCAAACCATAAGACTCCTGAACAGCTAATCAAAGGGCTACCAAGACCCCTCTTTTACGCTGCTGCTATTCTCTGTTTATAATCTATGCATAGTCACTTTAACTCTACCTACATGTACATATTACCTCAATTACCTCAACTAACCGGTGTCCCCGCACATTGACTATGTACCGGTACCCCTCTATATAGCCTCCACATTGACTATGTACCGGTACCCCTCTATATAGCCTCCACATTGACTATGTAAAGGTACCCCTCTATATAGCCTCCACATTGACTATGTAAAGGTACCCCTCTATATAGCCTCCACATTGACTATACATTTACATTTAAGTCATTTAGCAGACGCTCTTATCCAGAGCGACTTACAAATTGGTGCATTCACCTTATGACATCCAGTGGAGCAGCCACTTTACAATAGTGCATCTAAATCTTTTAAGGGGGGTGAGAAGGATTACTTTATCCTATCCTAGGTATTCCTTAAAGAGGTGGGGTTTCAGGTGTCTCCGGAAGGTGGTGATTGACTCCGCTGTCCTGGCGTCGTGAGGGAGTTTGTTCCACCATTGGGGGGCCAGAGCAGCGAACAGTTTTGACTGGGCTGAGCGGGAACTGTACTTCCTCAGTGGTAGGGAGGCGAGCAGGCCAGAGGTGGATGAACGCAGTGCCCTTGTTTGGGTGTAGGGCCTGATCAGAGCCTGGAGATACTGAGGTGCCGTTCCCCTCACAGCTCCGTAGGCAAGCACCATGGTCTTGTAGAGGATGCGAGCTTCAACTGGAAGCCAGTGGAGAGAGCGGAGGAGCGGGGTGACGTGAGAGAACTTGGGAAGGTTGAACACCAGACGGGCTGCGGCGTTCTGGATGAGTTGTAGGGGTTTAATGGCACAGGCAGGGAGCCCAGCCAACAGCGAGTTGCAGTAATCCAGACGGGAGATGACAAG
Organism: Oncorhynchus nerka; assembly: GCF_034236695.1. Lineage (NCBI taxonomy): Eukaryota > Metazoa > Chordata > Actinopteri > Salmoniformes > Salmonidae > Oncorhynchus > Oncorhynchus nerka. Next base: position 55,213,728 of record NC_088418.1, read on the forward strand.
TGCCTGGATTAGGACCTGCGCCGCTTCCTGTGTGAGGCAGGGTCGTACTCTGCGGATGTTGTAGAGCATGAACCTACAGGAACGGGCCACCGCCTTGATGTTAGTTGAGAACGACAGGGTGTTGTCCAGGATCACGCCAAGGTTCTTAGCGCTCTGGGAGGAGGACACAGTGGAGTTGTCAACCGTGATGGCGAGATCATGGAACGGGCAGTCCTTCCCGGGAGGAAGAGCAGCTCCGTCTTGCCGAGGTTCAGCTTGAGGTGGTGATCCGTCATCCACACTGATATGTCTGCCAGACATGCAGAGATGCGATTCGCCACCTGGTCATCAGAAGGGGAAAGGAGAAGATTAATTGTGTGTCGTCTGCATAGCAATGATAGGAGAGACCATGTGAGGTTATGACATAGCCAAGTGACTTGGTGTATAGCGAGAATAGGAGAGGGCCTAGAACAGAGCCCTGGGGACACCAGTGGTGAGCACGTGGTGAGGAGACGGATTCTCGCCACGCCACCTGGTAGGAGCGACCTGTCAGGTAGGACGCAATCCAAGCGTGGGCCGCGCCGGAGATGCCCAACTCGGAGAGGGTGGAGAGGAGGATCTGATGGTTCACAGTATCGAAGGCAGCCGATAGGTCTAGAAGGATGAGAGCAGAGGAGAGAGAGTTAGCTTTAGCAGTGCGGAGCGCCTCCGTGATACAGAGAAGAGCAGTCTCAGTTGAATGACTAGTCTTGAAACCTGACTGATTTGGATCAAGAAGGTCATTCTGAGAGAGATAGCGGGAGAGCTGGCCAAGGACGGCACGTTCAAGGGTTTTGGAGAGAAAAGAAAGAAGGGATACTGGTCTGTAGTTGTTGACATCGGAGGGATCGAGTGTAGGTTTTTCAGAAGGGGTGCAACTCTCGCTCTCTTGAAGACGGAAGGGACGTAGCCAGCGGTCAGGGATGAGTTGATGAGCGAGGTGAGGTAAGGGAGAAGGTCTCCAGAAATGGTCTGGAGAAGAGAGGAGGGGATAGGGTCAAGCGGGCAGGTTGTTGGGCGGCCGGCCATCACAAGACGCGAGATTTCATCTGGAGAGAGAGGGAGAAAGAGGTCAGAGCACAGGGTAGGGCAGTGTGAGCAGAACCAGCGGTGTCGTTTGACTTAGCAAACGAGGATCGGATGTCGTCGACCTTCTTTTCAAAATGGTTGACGAAGTCATCTGCAGAGAGGGAGGAGGGGGAGGTTCAGGCAAAGAGCTTCCTAGGGTTAGAGGCAGATGCTTGGAATTTAGAGTGGTAGAAAGTGGCTTTAGCAGCAGCGACAGAAGAGGAAAATGTAGAGAGGAGGGAGTGAAAGGATGCCAGGTCCGCAGGGAGGCGAGTTTTCCTCCATTTCCGCTCGGCTGCCCGGAGCCCTGTTCTGTGAGCTCGCAATGAGTCGTCGAGCCACGGAGCGGGAGGGGAGGACCGAGCCGGCCTGGAGGATAGGGGACATAGAGAGTCAAAGGATGCAGAAAGGGAGGAGAGGAGGGTTGAGGAGGCAGAATCAGGAGATAGGTTGGAGAAGGTTTGAGCAGAGGGAAGAGATGATAGGATGGAAGAGGAGAGAGTAGCGGGGGAGAGAGAGCGAAGGTTGGGACGGCGCGATACCATCCGAGTAGGGGCAGTGTGGGAAGTGTTGGATGAGAGCGAGAGGGAAAATGATACAAGGTAGTGGTCGGAGACTTGGAGGGGAGTTGCAATGAGGTTAGTGGAAGAACAGCATCTAGTAAAGATGAGGTCGAGCGTATTGCCTGCCTTGTGAGTAGGGGGAAGGTGAGAGGGAGAGGTCGAAAGAGGAGAGGAGTGGAAAGAAGGAGGCAGAGAGGAATGAGTCAAAGGTAGACGTGGGGAGGTTAAAGTCGCCCAGAACTGTGAGAGGTGAGCCGTCCTCAGGAAAGGAGCTTATCAAGGCATCAAGCTCATTGATGAACTCTCCGAGGGAACCTGGAGGGCGATAAATGATAAGGATGTTAAGCTTGAAAGGGCTGGTAACTGTGACAGCATGGAATTCAAAGGAGGCGATAGACAGATGGGTAAGGGGAGAAAGAGAGAATGACCACTTGGGAGAGATGAGGATCCCGGTGCCACCACCCCGCTGACCAGAAGCTCTCGGGGTGTGCGAGAACACGTGGGTGGACGAAGAGAGAGCAGTAGGAGTAGCAGTGTTATCTGTGGTGATCCATGTTTCCGTCAGTGCCAAGAAGTCTAGGGACTGGAGGAGGCATAGGCTGAGATGAACTCTGCCTTGTTGGCCGCAGATCGGCAGTTCCAGAGGCTACCGGAGACCTGGAACTCCACGTGGGTCTTGCGAGCTGGGACCACCAGATTAGGGTGGCCGCGGCCACGCGGTGTGGAGCGTTTGTATGGTCTGTGCAGAGAGGAGAGAACAGGGATAGACAGACACATAGTTGACAGGCTACAGAAGAGGCTACGCTAATGCAAAGGAGATTGGAATGACAAGTGGACTACACGTCTCGAATGTTCAGAAAGTTGAGCTTACGTAGCAAGAATCTTATCGACTAAAATGATTAAAAAATGATACAGTACTGCTGAAGTAGGCTAGCTGGCAGTGGCTGCGTTGTTGACTTTGTAGGCTAGCTGGCAGTGGCTGCGTTGTTGATTCGGGGGCTAGCTGGCTAGCTAGCAGTGTTGATTACGTTACGTTGCGTTAAAAGAACGACAATAGCTGGCTAGGTAACCTAGAAAATCGCTCTAGACTACACAATTATCTTTGATACAGAGACGGCTATGTAGCTAGCTATGTAGACGGTGGGCGTTAGCTAGCTGGCTAGCTGCTGGGCAGATAGCAGTGAAGACTACGTTAGGACGACGAAATACGATAATTACGCAATTATCTTTGATACAAAGACGGCTATGTAGCTAGCTAAGAAGAAATTGCTAAGATTAGACAAATCAAACCGTTGTACTATAATGAAATGTAATGAAATGTAATGAAAAGTTATACTACCTGCAGACCGAAGTGCAGACCGAAGTGCGGATGCGACTGCTCGCTCCAACCCGGAGCGGTTGGACCCGGTAGCCCTCTATATAGCCTCCACATTGACTATGTACCGGTACCCCTCTATATAGCCTCCACATTGACTATGTACCGGTACCCCTCTATATAGCCTCCACATTGACTATGTACCGGTACCCCTCTATATAGCCTCCACATTGACTATGTACCGGTACCCCTCTATATAGCCTCCACATTGACTATGTACCGGTACCCCTCTATATAGCCTCCACATTGACTATGTATGCCTCCACATTGACTATGTACCGGTACCCCTCTATATAGCCTCCACATTGACTATGTACCGGTACCCCTCTATATAGCCTCCACATTGACTATGTACCGGTACCCCTCTATATAGCCTCCACATTGACTATGTACCGGTACCCCTCTATATAGCCTCTCTTGTGATTTTACCCGCTGCTGTTTAATTACTTCTTACTTTAATTTGACATGTTTAACTTATCTATTGTTTACTTAACACTTATTTATTTATTTTTCCTTATCTTCTTAAAGCATTGTTGGTTAAGGGCTTGTAAGTAAGCATAATCAATATTACTCACCAACGTGCAATCATTGGACAATAAATTAGATGAGGTACGATCATGAATATCCTACCAACGGGACATCAAAAACTGTAATATCCTATGTTTCACGGGATAGTGGCAGATTGATGACATGGATATTCAGCTGGTGGGATACACGCTGCACCTGCAGGATAGAACAGCACACTCCGGTAAGACGAGGGGAGGGCGGTCTGTGCATATTTGTAAACAACAGCTGGTGCACGAAGTCTCTAGATTTTGCTCGCCTGAAGTAAGTATATTGTGATAAATTGCAGGCCACACTACTTGCCTAGAGAGTTCTCAGCTGTAGTTTTTTAAATATTTTTTTTTACTTTTCGTGGCTGTTTATTTACCACCACAAATAGATGCTGGCACTCTTTTTTTCTCCTTTATTTAACTAGGCAAATCAGTTAAGAACAAATTCTAATTTTCAGTGACGGCCTAGGAACAGTGGGTTAACTGCCTTGTTCAGGGGCAGAACGACAGATTTTGTACCTTGTCAGCTCGGGGATTCAATCTTGCAACCTTTCGGTTACTAGTCCAACGCACTAACCACTAGGCTACGCTGCCGCACTCAGTCCGCACTCAGTCAGCTGTATAAGGAAATCAGCAAAAAGGAAACCATTCACTCAGAGGCTGTCACGAATCCCGCTTCCTGAGTCTGTGTTTGCCTGTGTTTCTGTCCTGGAGTGTGTTTCCGGTGTCCTGGAACGCACCCTGTCTGGTTGCCGGGCGAATTAGCTTGTTGGGAGATCGATGTTCACCCGCACCTGTATCCCATCAGTAATCTGCACACCTGTCCTGATCATCACCTCTCCCCTTCAAAAGCTCTGACCTGACATCCATTCCCTGCCGGATCGTTAGCCATGAACAGTATGTTGTGCCATAGTATCAGCCTCAAGTTGGATAGAATTTGTTTTGTTGTTTTTTACGTATTGCTTGCCTTAAACTTACCTCCGTTTGTTCTGTCTTCAGTTACTCACCCGGATCATTTACCCCATTCCCGCCTGGTCGTCGGAGGATTCCGCTACCCCATTGGATCCACCTATTTACTCCCATCAACTCACCACCGCTGCCCGCTATGCCACCTGGATATATCTAATTTGTAAGTCGCTCTGGATAAGAGCGTCTGCTAAATGACTTAAATGTAAATGTAAATCTACCCATTCACATTCACTTGTAAATAAATACTCACCTTCTTCCTACTCTCCTTGTCCTGGTCTGCTTCTGGGTTCGATTTTGAAAGAACGTGACAGAGGCGGCGCTCCTAGTGGCCGGAGACTTTAATGCAGGGAAACTTAAATCAGTTCTACCAAATCTCTATCTACATGTTAAATGTGCAACCAGAGGGGAAAAAAAATTCTAGATCACCTGTACTCACAGAGATGCATACAAAGCTCTCCCTCGCCCTCCATTTGGTAAATCCGACCACAACTCTATCTTCCCGATTCCTGCTCACAAGCAAAAATTAAAGCAGGAAGCACCAGTGACTCTGTCTATAAAAAAGTGGTAAGATGAAGCAGATGCTAAACTACAGGACTGTTTTGCTATCACAGACTGGAACATGTTCCGGGATTCTTCCGATGACATTGAGGAATACACCACATCAGTCACTGGCTTTATCAATAAGTGCATTGAGGTCATCGTCCCCACAGTGACTGTATGTACATACCCCAACCAGAAGCCATAGATTACAGGCAACATTCACACTAAGCTAAAGGGTAGAGCTAAAGGGTAGCGGTGCGGGACTCTAACCCGGAAGCTTACAAGAAATCCTATGCCCTGCGAAGAACCATCAAACAGGCAAAGTGTCAATACAGGGCTAAGATTGAATCACACTACACCGGCTCCGACGCTCGTCGGATGTGGCAGGGCTTGCAAACTATCACAGACCACAAAGGGAAGCACAGCCGAGAGCTGCCCTGTGACACGAGCCTACCAGACGAGCTAAATCACTTCTATGCTCGCTTCGAGGCAAGCAACACTGAGGCATGCATGAGAGCATCAGCAGACTGTGTGATCACGCTCTCCGTAGCCGACGTGAGTAAGACCTTTAAACAGGTCAACATACACAAGCCTGCGGGGCCAGACTGATTACCAGGATGTGTGCTCCGGGCATGTGCTGACCAACTGGCAGGTGTCTTCACTGACATTTTCAACATGTCCCTGATTTAGTCTGTAATACCAACATGTTTCAAGCAGACCACCATAGTCCCAGTGCCCAAGAACACAAAGGAAACCTGCCTAAATGACCACAGACCCGTAGCACTCACGTCTGTAGCCATGAAGTGCTTTGGAAGGCTGATAAGGGCTCACATCAACACCATTATCCTGGCATCCTGGCATAAGACTCCTGAACAGCTAATCAAAGGGCTACCAAGACCCCTCAGTCCGGAGCTGCCCCTCATTCCGGAGCTGCCCCTCAGTTCGGATATGCCCCTCAGTCCAGAGCTGCTCCTCAGTCCGCCCCTCAGTTCGGAGCCGCTCCTCAGTCCAGTGGGGCCTTTAATTAGGGTCTTAGACCCAAGGTCGGAGGCGAGGGTCGCCACTGTAAAGAGGCCCTTGAAGAGGGAAATGACTTTGGTGGATGGGGTCCACTCCACTTGTGCCCAGGGTCCTTCGCTGTCTAGAATCTCCTCCCAAGTCCATGAGTCCTGCGTTCTTTGCCGCTGCTGCTGCTGGCCGTTACCACGCTGTTTGGTCCATTGTAGGTGGGTTATTCTGTCACGATCATTGAATACATCTTTTAATGAAAGACGAAAAAACACGAAGTACACTAAACAAAACAAACAAAATAACAAACAAAATAACAAACAAAATAACAAACAAAATAACAAGACGACCGTGACCGCTATCAAAACTGAGTGCAAACATACAACATCACATAGACAATAACCCCCAAACACAATACAAAACAGGCTACCTAAATATGGTTCCCAATCAGAGACAACGACAAACACCTGCCACTGATTGAGAACCATATCAGGTCAAAACACATAGAAACAGACTAACTAGACATGCAACATAGAATGCCCATACCCTGACCAAACAAAACATAAAAACAATCAACTCAAATAATGGTCAGAGTGTGACAGTCCTAACCGAGTTGCCAAAACTGTAGTTTGTTAAATTAACAAGAAATTTGTGGAGTGGTTGAAAAACGAGTTTTAATGACTGCAACCTAAGAGTATGTAAACTTCCGACTTCAACTGTATGTCTACTGTAGCTAAGAAAGCAATACTAAGTGTTAGTAGCCCATATCCCTCACCCTAGAAATGTAGTCTATTTTCACCAACGCGGTATTGTAAACACATCTTTCATGGCCGGTGTGTGCTTGTTTGACAACATTTTTTGTAATCGAAAATTACGGATTGCCTCTTATCCGCTTGTCCTACCCTTATGCCATAGTTTGTATATCTCAATTGTCAGTAGAAATCACATTTGTTTAAGCAAATCAGCCATATCAGCTATGTTTTTTTTAAAGGCAGTAAATGAGTCTGAATTAACTGTTTCGCTGCCAGACAAGGCTGCGCTGAAAGCCAGGTGTAGCAGTGCTAAGGTGTCAGGACTGCTGTTGGGACAGCTTTATGTAGGCCCTAACAGTTTGTGGGCACTGTTTGTCACCGGTATAGTGCAATTGATGTATTGTTTAGTGTTGAGTTGTGTAGTGGCTTTGCTGGCATGCATCTCCCATAAAATGTGTTTGCCCCACCAAGATTTACATGCTAAAATCGCCACTGAAATAGAGGTGAATTACTTTTGTACTATTACGTGGTTACTTTTATTTTGAAATTTCCAGAAACAGTGACCCGGAAATACTTTTCTAGTGTTGCTGACGAGACACTAATTACTTTCTGAATGTACGGTTGTTGTTTCCATTTCCACATTTATTTTTATTGCATGTTGATATACAGTTGTATGCTGTTAATTATCCATACATACTTTTGATAACAACTTTTCCATCATGGACAAACGAGTTAAAGCGACTGCCAGTACGGGTAGGGGTTGTTTCTAAAAGTAACGTTACAATCTATGCTATTAACCTTGGCTAACGTAAGCTAGAGTAGCTCAAATTCAACATACAGGCAGCCCCAAGTGAACTGTAAAGTAACTTACTAATATAGCTAACTACATTCATTTCATGTTAATATCATGTTGGCTTTCTTTCTAAATGTTTCTGCTAAATATAGTAAAACCAAAGATTCTAACTCTCATCTGTGGTTTTGTCTTATCATAATATTTTGTCTAGCCTTGATGTTGTAGACGAATATGATTTTTTGTTATGCAACAACCAGTACAGCCTAAATATTTATTGGTTCCGTCTTCTTTCCATAGGCCCCCCTCTTCCTCTCTACTCTTTACGACTCATGGTTTCTCCCCTGCGGCTGATGTATTCCTTTGTATGGCATGTGGTGAATCAAAGAAATGTGATGCATTATGGGAAGGTCGAGGAATTTGTAACTGTGGTGACTGAAGCTGTTCCAAAGTTGCTGAGTTACAAACAGAGGGCTCAACTCATCCTGGGCCTGAGAGCAAGGGTGAGTGACATGTTGTGTGGTCATGGGAGGAGTAGTTGATTATGCTTTGATTGATACATGTATATCAATGCCAGTAGAAACTATATGTGTGTAAGGAGGGAAGGGATGTTGCAAGTTTACTCAATATCTCCATGATTCACATTATTTAGATGATCTTGGAGATGTTCCGCAAGGATTGTCCACCTAACCCTCAGGCCATCCAATGTCTCCTGGGAAAGATGAACATCAGTGCATCCGCAGGGGTAAGAATATTTTTCTCTCTCCTGCATACATTCAAAGTGTGTAACAGCTACTCATTAGCTCAATTCAGATAACCAGATAAGTTACACTTGTATCAAATGATTCACATTCTGTGTTACAGCAGCAAGATATGGAAGTGGAGGAGTCGCAGGCGAACTTTGTGGCGCTGGTCCAAACCCTTCTGACAAACCCTTATGAGAGGAAGCACTTCTTCCAGGTTCGACATACTTTCTCTCTGTCCCTTTCGTTTGACTTGCTTTTAGCGGCTCGTCATTCAGGTAGGTTATCTCAGATACTGTCACTCTTTCCTTCCCTGTAGGAGGAGTTCCATACACAGTATGGCTCCAAGTACGACACAGCACTGCAGGCCCTTGTGGGAGGCTTGGTCTTCAGACTGGAACAACTGCTATCTGTGCCAGATCTCTCCCAGGTAATGAACTGGTGCATGACAGGTCTATAACTAACAGTTCACTGATCATACCTAATTTTGTCATTATTAGATAACAGTTTATGTCAACACATGCCATATTATTGTCTTGACCTCACATGCTAAGCCACCCCCCTGGTTGCTGATCTTAGCTTCTACCTCTCCTTCTCAGATAGCGTCCATTATCAGTGCTGACCCCTCTGACCTGGAGGAGTGTGGACAGTCTGTGTCTGACCCTGAGCACCTGAAGATCCTCCTCCAGCACCAGAAGCTGTTAAATAAAACCCAGTTAAACAGAAATGGTAGGCTTGAAAACAGTCCATAGAAAGCTTTGGAGTCTCTACTTCAATCATTATCTGTTATCCTCTCTGTGTAGGTACAGTAGATTTAAAAACAGATAAACAAAGAACATTACAAGTTTTATTTTTGACATCTATAATTAAAAGTACAATGTGGAGAAATTGCTCAGCCATTACCTGGTTGGTAAAATTCTGTAGTGTTCTTCTACTTTCAGTTAGTGACACAACAAGCAATTTAAAATAATGGCTGTACAATATAAACCACTGTGAAATATATTTTCAATGATCATGAATATAATATTTTTAGCTGTATGAATTTAGTTTACAAAACCTTAAATAAAAATATTAAAAAACTAAACTTAAGGATGGAAGGCATAGAAATAGCATGCATAACACTGATATAGCACTTTTCAGACTTGCTTACAATGAGAAAGACAGATCTATAACTCATATTTCTATGTACATTTGGTTGGGTCACACACAAAACTACATACGGGACCTTTCAGTACATTACGAACCATTTTATGATTTTTTTTAAACAGGAATGGAAATAAAAAGCTTAGTATTTTTTTAATTCGCAGAATATCCTTAACTGTGATGTACTTAAATATTTTTTTATATTTTATTTTTTCTCAGTACCTCTCACTTCCTCTGTGGGTGACTGTGTGCTGTCTTCGCTGTCCTTCCGCCTCGCCTGTGGAATGCCATCAATGGAGCCAGATTTTGATCAGCCATCAGAATCATTAGAAGCCGCTTTAAGCGTCATGAACCCTGCCTCCTTCAGTGACTTGGAGGATCTGGGAATGATGTCAGAGGACTTGCCACATGCTGGAGAAGATAGTACTGTAGAGAGAGAAGAGGATGCCAGGGATAGCGGAAGTGGGGTGAAAAATGCAGTGCGTGACAATGCACTGCCAGAGAGCGTGTCTAGTCCTCAAGGTGTTAGCGGACCAGTAGGAGGGGCACCATCAAAAGGGGCACCAACAGTAAGGAGTATGTTGCCAACACAGAGACACCAACAGCTTGTATCACTGATGAGTAGTTCATTCACCAAATCCTCTCCTTTACAGATAGTCAAATTAGTCATCCCTGCCACGGTCACCAATGGGAACCAACCGGGTAACCCACCGGTCAAAGTAGCGAGTGTCCACCAGTGGGTCTCCCACATTGCAAGTAACTCGATCTCGCTCCCTTCCTTGCCACCCCTTCCACAAAACAATGATGTAGACAAGGGGATCTGGTCAGGTGACACATGTCTTGGAAGCAGTGTGGTAATTGGGGGTCAGGAAACAGAAGCCAATCTCTTTGAGAAGGCTGTTATCCGAAGGAGATGGGTGCCCAAGCCACAAAGAATAACGGTACCCTCGAAGAGGAAAATCCCTGAGGCAACCATTATTTGCCAGGAGTGTGGGAAGAGTTTTGTCTATCCGTCTCAGCTGGAAAATCACCTCCGCATTCACACAGGAGAGAAACCTTTCAAGTGCACTGAGTGTGGCAGGGCCTTCAGGTCCTTAGGAGGCATGACCACTCATATGAAAAATCACTCTGAAGCGCGGCCATTTAAGTGTGATGAGTGTGACAAGGGCTTTCGGAAAAAGGCTGACCTGAAGAAGCATCAGCTCATCCACACGGGTGCGAAACCACATAAATGCACCATCTGTGGAAAGGGCTTCAGCCAAGCATTCTATTGCAGAATACACATCCAGTCTCATGCAAGTGAAAATAACTTTCCCTGCACTCATTGTCCGAAGAGATTCCCAACCCAATACAAGCTGTCTGTCCACGAGCGCTGGCACACCATGGAGCGCCCGTTCATCTGTGAGCAGTGTGGGATGCGCTTCTTTCATCCCAGTGGGCTGAAGAGGCACATGGGCTATCACATTGGGAACCGCCCATTCCTGTGTGCCCAGTGTGGAAAGACTTTTGTTTATGAGTTTGACCTGAAGAAACACCAAAGGGACCATGGCCCCAAGCCCAAGATCCCATGCCCTGTCTGTCAGAAGGTGTTTGGCAGCAACGGACTCATTAAGGCCCATATGTTTACGCACACCTCTGTAAAACCTTACAGATGTGACATATGTGACAAGACCTTTAAACAGAGCAGCAGCTTGAGCAGTCACAAACGTCTGCACACGGGCGAACGCCCTTACCACTGCGACATGTGTGGGAAGACATACAAGCTAAATCAGCACCTGAAGGAGCACATAATTGTCCACCACACGGCGGAGGGGCACCCCTGTGACCAGTGTGGAAAGGTCTTCAAGTTATCACGTCTTCTGAAGGCGCATGAGCGGTTGCACTCAGGAGAGCGATCTGAACAGACAAGGAAATACAGTCACACCAGCCGACGCAGGAGAAATTCCTCCAAAATGAGTTGATTTACTGCACAGTGGCTGCCTTCCATAGACACCGACTGGAATGCTAGTTTTATTGTTCTGACACAAGTTTAACTTTGTCACAATGCCATGCCATTGGCTGTAATCATGTCCTCATTTTTGTTGTTGTAAACTTGACAATTTTGGCCCATAATCCAGGATTTCCTAGACTGAACATTGACAAATGGTAGAATGCCTGGCTTAATTCATGCAGAAACAAACATATGTCCTGTTAGATACCAACATATTTGTTTGTGATGCTTTTTTTGGATAGTTTGAAATTCCAATGACATAAGATGTAAATTGATAGTTACTCACTTATTTCTCTTTTTGAGAGTAGTCAATGATTGCCGGAAGCCTTTACAAAAAATATGCACAACATTTGGTGTTGGATAAAGGCAAATAAAGTCAAAATTGTGTACCACAACTTTCTTGTTTTGCTATTTTATTCACAGCAAGGGAAACTAAATGTTTGCTAGAATGGTCCCGTGCGATGACTTTTTATAATACATTTAAAGATTGTATTAAGCCACAAAAGTTCATTAATAAAGATTAATACTCATCCAGATATATAACGTTATACAGGAAAAATTATGAAATTCATGTTTTTACCTAAAATGTAATTTCAAGAAAAGAGCAGAAGGATTCACTTGCGGCTCTTATTCCAGCACGATAGGTGGCGGTAATGTTGTTATGCTGCCAATCTTATTGTAAAATAGTCCGGTCAAAACTCTGTTCTGGGTTTGGTTCCGTTTCCACCATTTTCACACAAAAAAAATCGTCAGTGAGTTGATGATAGCTATCTACCATGCTAGTTACCTTTTACTGTTAGATTTCTGCTTATTGTACATATTTGGTAACATTCCGGCATGGACAAACGAGTCAAGAAGAGTACAGCCAGTACTGGTAGGTTACATTATGACACTTACTAGCCATGTATTAGCAATCTAACCAATTTTACAAATGTGAACCTGGCTGGACCCAAGTCACTGCAGTGCAGAGCGCTAGCGACTATCTTCAATGGGTAGCTAAGTATAAAGCTAATGTCCGTTTCGGCTTGCCTTCTAAATTAAGTTTGCTAGCTAGTTAGCCATGTTGCTGGAGGTATTTGTTGCTAAAGGAAGAGGATGAAGCCACACAAGCTAACATTTTGTCCTATCGTCTTGCTATAGGTCCCCCACTTCCTCTCTCCTCTTTGCGATTATTGGTTTCTCCTCTGCGGCTGATGTATTCATTTGTATGGCATGTGGTGAATCAACGAAATGTGATGCATTATGGGAAGGTCGAGGAATTTGTAACTGTGGTGACTGAAGCTGTTCCAAAGTTGCTGAGTTACAAACAGAGGGCTCAACTTATCCTGGGCCTGAGAGCAAGGGTGAGTGACATGTTGTGTGGTCATGGGAGGGGTGGTTTTGAAACTGTTATTAGAAAAATCATATACAATTTTGTCCCATTATTTTAGATGATCTTGGAGTTGTTCCGCAAGGACCCACCCAACCTTCAGGACATCCAACGTCTCCTGGAAAAGATGAACATCTTGGGGGTAAGAATATTTCTCCTGTGTGGCAGTGTGGAAATTCCACCCCATACCAGTGAACAACTCACATGTAACACAACATATTCAAGAATGACTCGATACCATTAAACCAGAAAAACCAAGGCTGGAACAACATCACTTAAAAGAGGGTCAAATATGCGCTGTAATCTGATTTGAAAATAGCCTTTAGCTCTGTAGTGTACAGATCTGAGGGGACTGGATAAGTGTAAACGACATACAAGTGTTAACACCTTCTAGTGGGGTTGCGGGAGCTTTCTGCCATTTGTCTTGCTTTGCTGTCACTCATTTGATTCCTTGGATCTGCAAAGTGCAAACATGGATGGGGTAAGAGATAAAAGTTGTTTTCAGGCTAGACTTGTGACTTTTTTATTTATTTTTTTAACCTTTATTTAACTAGGCAAGTCAGTTAAGAACAAATTCTTATTTTCAATGACGGCCTAGGAACAGTGGGTTAACTGCCTGTTCAGGGGCAGAACGACAGATTTGTACCTTGTCAGCTCGGTTACTAGTCCAACGCTCTAACCACTAGGCTACCCTGCCGCCCAGTCCCACAGTTACAAACCCAGTCACCCATGCACTCAATACCCCTCTTTTTAGTAACATGTAATTCTGATGGCTGAAGTGGCTGTACTTTGTATCAAATTATACCTAATCTGTGTTACAGCAGCAAGATGCAGAAGTGGAGGAGTCGCAGGCTAACTTTGTTGCGCTGGTCCAAACCCTGCTGAAAAACCCTTATGAGAGGAAGCACTTCTTCCAGGTTCGGCAGGCTTTCTCCCTTTCCTCTCTCACTGTCCACTTTGTCATGTCATAGACACTGACTTTAACTTTTTCTTTCCTTCCGTGTAGGAGGAGTTCCATACACAGTATGGCTCCAAGTATGACACAGCACTGCAGGCCCTTGTGGGAGGCTTGATCCTCAGACTGGAACGACTGCTATCTGTACCAGATCTCTCCCAGGTAATAAACTGGTAAAAAAAAACAAGTCTATAACTAACAATTTACCAGTCATATCTAATGTTGACATTGTTAGACAACTATATACACTACCGTTCAAAAATTTGGGGTCACTTAGTAATGTCCTTGTTTTCCATGAAAATATACATGAAATGAGTTGCAAAATGAATAGGAAATATAGTGAAGACGTTTACAAGGTTATAAATAATGATTTTTAATTTAAATAATAATTGTGTCCTTTTAAACTTTGCTTTCGTCAAAGAATCCTCCATTTGCAGCAATTACAGCCTTGCAGACCTTTGCCATTCTAGTTGTCAATTTGTTGAGGTAATCTGAAGAGATTTCACCCCATGCTTCCTGTAGCACCTCCCAAAAGTTGGATTGGCTTGATGGGCACTTCTTACGTACCATACGGTCAAGATGCTCCCACAATAGCTCAATAGGGTTGAGATGTGTAACCTTTATTTTACTAGGCAAGAGATCCAGTGACTGTGATGGCCACTCCATTATAGACAGAATACCAGCTGACTGCTACGTCCGATGGCGTAGCAGTCGGACGTGTGTTTTGTCTTGTCCCGTCCTGTATAGTGTAAATATAGTTTTTTTCCCGTATATATTTCGTACATATTTCGTACATATTTTAATCTCACTTCCCAACCACAGGCTGAATATACTCTCCTGCAACCCGCATCACCCAATGTGGTACGGATCTGCTTTTTCTATGCTTTAGAATCGGAACCCTCATCAGAAGCTAGCCGCTAACTAGCTACTAGCTAGCCACTGCTAGCAGTCTTCAACGCTAACTAGGACACCAGCGCGACATCTACCCAAAGCATATCAGACTGCTTTTTCTCTACCACATCTCCGGATTCCTACCGCAAGCTCTGAAGCTTTATACCGGATCATCGTAAATAGCTAGCTACAATCCGAGTGGCTACTCCTGGCTAACGTCTCTGTCCCAGAGCAAGCACCAGTTAGCCTGGAGCTAGCCTCGAGCTAAGCCCATCTCCCGACTACCCGAAGAGGTCCAAAATACCTAATTTGCCAATTGGCCTGGACCCTCTACTGACCCTCTACTGCCGACACGGAGCCCCGCCGATCCATCACGACTGGTCCGCCGACATAATCGTCCGAGGGGTTTCAACAGGCTTTTCCGCTGCGACATCGCCAAAGATCCATCTGCTGGCCAAGGCCCGCGAGCTTTCTGAATCGCTGTATCTCCAGCTCACCGCATGAAGAGGAATAAATAAACAGACTCACCCCATCGCGACGTCCCCAAAGGTTAACTCTCTAGCCCTCGCTATCTCCCTGCTTGCTAATTCGGCCTGCTAACGGCTAGCTTGTCAAGCTCCGGTCCGCTAACTGCTACCTTGTCTAGCTCGGGCCTACGAACTGTTAGCTTGTTAGCACAGGCCTGCTAACCGTCTGTACCACCGCGTCCCAATCACTCTCTGACCCCATTTACTTTCTATCTCTTTTGATTTTTAATTTGTTTATACCTTCCGGAAACCTGCCTCACCCAATGTGATACGGAATCGCTATTACTTTTACTCTTATTTTTATTTTTATGACACACTCAAGAACCTCCAGACGCTAACCAGCTAACTAGCTACAAGCTAGTTAGTCATTGTTAGTTTAAAAAAAAAAAAAACCTGGATAACACTCGCCAGCCCCCTGCCCATCCACCGCTGCCCCCTGGACACTGATCTCTTGGCTACATAGCTGACGCACGCTGGACTGTCCATTAATCACGGTACTCCTTTCTGCTTGTTTGTCTTACCTGTCGGCCCCGTTGCCTAGTCAACGCCATTTTACCTGCTGTTTGTTGTGCTAGCGGATTAGCCTCGCCTACTGTTTTTAGCTAGCTTTCCAAATTCAACATCTGTGATTACTGTATGCCTGCTGTATGTCTCTCTCAGATGTCAATATGCCTTGTATACTGTTGTTCAGGTTAGTTATAATTGTTTTAGTTCACAATGGAACCCCTAGACCCACTCTGCATACCCCTGTTACCTCCTTTGTCCCACCTCCCACACATGCGGTGACCTCACCCATTACAACCAGCATGTCCAGAGATACAACCTGTCTCATCATCACCCAGTGCCTGGGCTTACCTCCGCTGTACCCGCACCCCACCATACCCCTGTCTGTGCATTATGCCCTGAATATATTCTACCATGCCCAGAAACCTGCTCCTCTTATCCTCTGCCCCCAACGCTCTAGGCGACCAGTTTTGATAGCCTTTAGCCGCACCCTCATACTACTCCTTCTCTGTTCCGCGGGTGATGTGGAGGTAAACCCAGGCCCTGCATGTCCCCAGCTACCCTCATTTGTTGACTTCTGTGATCGAAAAAGCCTTGGTTTTATGCATGTCAACATCAGAAGCCTCCTCCCTAAGTTTGTTTTACTCACTGCTTTAGCACACTCGGCTAACCCTGATGTCCTTGCCGTGTCTGAATCCTGGCTCAGGAAGGCCACCAAAAATTCAGAGATTTCCATACCCAACTATAACATCTTCCGTCAAGATAGAACTACCAAAGGGCGGAGTTGCAGTCTACTGCAGAGATAGCCTGCAAAGTAACGTCATACTTTCCAGGTCCATACCCAAACAGTTCGAACTACTAATTTTGAAAATTACCCTCTCCAGAAATAAGTCTCTCACTGTTGCCGCCTGCTACCGGCCACCCTCAGCTCCCAGCTGTGCCCTGGACACCATTTGTGAATTGATCGCCCCCATCTAGCTTCAGAGTTTGTTCTGTTAGGTGACCTAAACTGGGATATGCTTAACACCCCGGCAGTCCTACAATGTAAGCTAGATGCCCTCAATCTCACTCAAATCATCAAGGAACCCACCAGGTACAACCCTAACTCTGTAAACAAGGGCACCCTCATAGACGTCATCTGACCAACTGGCCCTCCAAATACACCTCCGCTGTCTTCAACCAGGATCTCAGCGATCACTGCCTCATTGCCTGTATCCGCCACGGAGCCGCAGTCAAACGACCACCCCTCATCACTGTCAAACGCTCCCTAAAACACTTCTGTGAGCAGGCCTTTCTAATCGACCTGGCCCGGGTATCCTGGAAGGACATTGACCTCATCCCGTCAGTTGAGGATGCCTGGTCATTCTTTAAAAGTAACTTCCTCACCATTTTAGATAAGCATGCTCCGTTCAAAAATGCAGAACCAAGAACAGATACAGCCCTTGGTTCACTCCAGACCTGACTGCCCTCGACCAGCACAAAAACATCCTGTGGCGGACTGCAATAGCATCGAATAGCCCCGTGATATGCAACTGTTCAGGGAAGTCAGGAACCAATACACGCAGTCAGTCAGGAAAGCTAAGGCCAGCTTCTTCAGGCAGAAGTTTGCATCCTGTAGCTCCAACTCCAAAAGTTCTGGGACACTGTGAAGTCCATGGAGAACAAGAGTACCTCCTCCCAGCTGCCCACTGCACTGAGGCTAGGTAACACGGTCTCCACCGATAAATCCACGATTATCGAAAGCTTCAATAAGCACTTCTCAACGGCTGGCCATGCCTTCCGCCTGGCTACTCCAACCTCGGCCAACAGCTCCGCCCCCCGCAGCTCCTCGCCCAAGCCTCTCCACGTTCTCCTTTACCCAAATCCAGATAGCAGATGTTCTGAAAGAGCTGCAAAACCTAGACCCGTACAAATCAGCTGGGCTTGACAATCTGGACCCTCTATTTCTGAAACTATCTGCCGCCATTGTCGCAACCCCTATTACCAGCCTGTTCAACCTCTCTTTCATATCGTCTGAGATCCCCAAGGATTGGAAAGCTGCCGCAGTCATCCCCCTCTTCAAAGGGGAGACACCCTGGACCCAAACTGCTATAGACCTATATCCATCCTGCCCTGCCTATCTAAGGTCTTCGAAAGCCAAGTCAACAAACAGGTCACTGACCATCTCAATCCCACCGTACCTTCTCCGCTGTGCAATCTGGTTTCCGAGCCGGTCATGCACCTCAGCCACGCTCAAGGTACTAAACGATATCATAACCGCTATCGATAAAAGACAGTACTGTGCAGCCGTCTTCATCGACCTCGCCAAGGCTTTCGACTCTGTCAATCACCATATTCTTATCGGCAGACTCAATAGCCTCGGTTTCTCGGATGACTGCCTTGCCTGGTTCACCAATTACTTTGCAGACAGAGTTCAGTGTGTCAAATCGGAGGGCATGCTGTCCGGTCCTCTGGCAGTCTCTATGGGGGTGCCACAGGGTTCAATTCTCGGGCCGACTCTTTTCTCTGTATATATCAATGATGTTGCTCTTGCTGCGGGCGATTCCCTGATCCACCTCTACGCAGACGACACCATTCTATATACTTTCGGCCCGTCATTGGACACTGTGCTATCTAACCTCCAAACGAGCTTCAATGCCATACAGCACTCCTTCCGTGGCCTCCAACTGCTCTTAAACGCGAGTAAAACCAAATGCATGCTTTTAACCGATCGCTGCCTGCACCCGCATGCCCGACTAGCATCACCACCCTGGATGGTTCCGACCTTGAATATGTGGACATCTATAAGTACCTAGGTGTCTGGCTAGACTGCAAACTCTCCTTCCAGACTCACATCAAACATCTCCAATCGAAAATCAAATCAAGAGTCGGCTTTCTATTCCGCAACAAAGCCTCCTTCACTCACGCCGCCAAGCTTACCCTAGTAAAACTGACTATCCTACCGATCCTCGATTTCGGCGATGTCATCTACAAAATGGCTTCCAACACTCTACTCAGCAAACTGGATGCAGTCTATCATAGTGCCATCCGTTTTGTCACCAAAGCACCTATACCACCCACCACTGCGACTTGTATGCTCTAGTCGGCTGGCCCTCGCACATATTCTGCCAGACCCACTGGCTCCAGGTCATCTACAAGTCCATGCTAGGTAAAGCTCCGCCTTATCTCAGTTCACTGGTCACGATGGCAACACCCATCCGTAGCACACGCTCCAGCAGGTGTATCTCACTGATCATCCCTAAAGCCAACACCTCATTTGGCCGCCTCTCGTTCCAGTACTCTGCTGCCTGTGACTGGAATGAACTGCAAAAATCGCTGAAGTTGGAGACTTTTATCTCCCTCACCAACTTCAAACATCAGCTATCCGAGCAGCTAACCGATCGCTGCAGCTGTATATAGTCTATTGGTAAATAGCCCACCCATTTTCACCTACCTCATCCCCATACTGTTTTTATACTGTTTTTTTATTTTATTTATTTATTTACTTTTCTGCTCTTTTGCACACCAATATCTCTACCTGTACATGACCATCTGATCATTTATCACCCCAGTGTTAATCTGCAAAATTGTATTATTCGCCTACCTCCTCATGCCTTTTGCACACATTGTATATAGACTGCCCATTTTTTTTCTACTGTGTTATTGACTTGTTAATTGCTTACTCCATGTGTAACTCTGTGTTGTCTGTTCACACTGCTATGCTTTATCTTGGCCAGGTCGCAGTTGCAAATGAGAACTTGTTCTCAACTAGCCTACCTGGTTAAATAAAGGTGAAATAAAAAAATAAAAATAAATAAATAGTTTTTGCATAGTTTGGAGCTGTGCTTTTGGTCATTGTCCTGGTGTAGGAGGAAATTGGCTCCAATTAAGCGCCGGACACAGGGTATGGCATGGCGTTGCAAAATGGAGGGATAGCCTTCCCTTTTACCCTGTACACATCTCCCACTTTACCACCACCAAAGCAGCCCCAGACCATCACATTGCCTCCTCCATGCTTGACAGATGGTGTCAAGCACTCTTCCAGCATCTTTTCATTTTTTTCTGCGTCTCACGAATGTTCTTCTTTGTGATGCAAACACCTCAAATGTAGATTTGTCTGTCCATAACACATTTTTTCCAATATTTTTTTCCAATCTTCCAGTGTCTGTTCTTTTGCCCATCTTAATCTTTTACTTTTATTGGCCAGTCTGAGATATGGCTTTTTCTTTGAACTCTGCCTAGAAGGCCAGCATCCCGGAGTCGCCTCTTCACTGTTGAAGTTGAGACTGGTGTTATTTAATGAAGCTGCCATTTGAGGACTTGTGAGGCGTCTGGTTCTCAAACTAGACACTAATGTACTTGTCCTCTTGCTCAGTTATGCACCGGGGCCTCCCACTCCTCTTTCTATTCTGGTTAGAGACAGTTTGTTCTGTGAAGGGAGTAGTACACAGCGTTGTACGAGATCTTCAGTTTCTTGGCAATGTTTCACATGGAATAGCCTTCATTTCTCTGAACAAGAATAGACTGAAGAGTTTCAGAAGAAAGTTATTTGTTTATTGCCATTTTGAGCCTGTAATCGAACCCACAAATGCTGATGCTCCAGATACTCAACTAGTCTAAAGAAGGCCAGTTTTATTGCTTCTTTAATCAGAGCAACAGTTTTCAGCTGTGCTAACATAATTGCAAAAGGGTTTTCTAATGATCAATTTGCCTTTTAAAATGATAAACTTGGATTAGCTAACACAATGTGCCATTGGAACACAGGAGTGATGGTTGCTGTTAATGTACCTCTGTACGCCTATGTAGATATTCCTTTAAAAATCATCAGTTTCCAGCTACAATAGTCATTTACAACATTAACCATGTCTACACTGTATTTTGGATCAGTTTGGTGTTATTTGAATGGACAAAAAAATCTGCTTTTCTTTCAAAAACAAGGACATTTCTAAGTGACCCTAAACCTTTGAACGTTAGTATACGTGCCAACACATGCCATAATATTTTTCATCCTGCGCACTCTTAAGAAACCCCCTGGTTGCTGATCTTAGCTTCTACCTCTCCTTCTCAGATAGCCTCCATTATCAGTGCTGCCCCCTCTGACCTGGAGGAGTGTGGACAGTCTGTGTCTGACCCTGAGCACCTGAAGATCCTCCTCCAGCACCAGAACCTGCTAAATAAGATTCAGTTGGGTAGGGTTACTTTAATTAGTATATCTTCTCCATGTTAATGTTCAGTGGAATTATCAACAGCTGAACAAAGAACAACGTAGTTTCCCCTTTTTGTCAAACTGCCATGGTTCAATCTATTGATAACTTTGAACCTGCTGTATTTACAGGAATTTTAATTATTTTGAAATGGGATTAATCTAAACATGCCCAATACTTTCAAATTCAAACAATCAGAATGTGGTGTAATATAAAATATTAATTGATTTTTCTGTATTTGTCCCTTTTTCTCAGTACCTGTCACGTCCTCTGTAGGGGACTGTGTGCTGTCCTCGCTGTCTTTCCGCTTAACCTGTGGAATGCAGTCCATGCAGACAGATTTTTACGAACCAGCGGAATCATTAGAAGCCGCTCTAAGCATCATGAGCCCTGCCTCCTTCAGTGACTTGGAGGATCTGGGAATGGTGCCAGTTGAATCGGACCACGCTGGAGCAGTAACTACTGTGGAGACAGAAGAGCAGAATGCCAGGGATAACGGAGGTCGGGTGAAAAATTCAGTAGTCGACAGTGAAGAAGACAATGCACTGTCAAAGAACGACATAGTCTCACCTACTCCTCAAAGTGTAAGCAGGCCAGTGGGAGGGGCACCAACAGTAGAGAGCATGCTGCCAACAGAGAGACACAAGGAGCTTGCAACACTGATGAATACTTTCATCACCGATGCCTCTCCTTCACATATTGTCACCCCTGCCACAGTCACCAATGGGAACCAGCCAGATAACCAGCCGGTCGGGCTAGCGAGTGTCCACCAGTGGGTCTCCCACATTGCAAGTAACTCGATTTCGCTCCCTTCCTTGCCACCCCTTCCACAAAACAATGATGTAGACCAGGAGATCCGGTCAGGTGACACGTGTCTTGGAAGCAGTGTGGAAATTGGGGGTCAGGAAGCAGAAGCCAATCTCATTGAGAAGGCTGTTATCCGAAGGAGACTGCCCAAGCCACAAAGAATAACGGTACCCTCGAAGAGGAAAATCCCTGAGGCAACCATCATTTGCCAGGAGTGTGGGAAGAGTTTTGTCTATCCGTCTCAGCTGGAAAATCACCTCCGCATTCACACAGGAGAGAAACCTTTCAAGTGCACTGAGTGTGGCAGGGCCTTCAGGTCCTTAGGAGGCATGACCACTCATATGAAAAATCACTCTGAAGCACGGCCATTTAAGTGTGAAAAGTGTGACAAGGGCTTTCGGAAAAAGGCTGACCTGAAGAATCATCAGCCCATCCACACGGGTGCGAAACCACATAAATGCACCATCTGTGGAAAGGGCTTCAGCCAAGCATTCTATTGCAGAATACACATCCAGTCTCATGCAAGTGAAAATAACTTTCCCTGCACTCATTGTCCGAAGAGATTCCCAACCCAATACAAGCTGTCTGTCCACGAGCGCTGGCACACCATGGAGCGCCCGTTCATCTGTGAGCAGTGTGGGATGCGCTTCTTTCATCCCAGTGGGCTGAAGAGGCACATGGGCTATCACATTGGGAACCGCCCATTCCTGTGTGCCCAGTGTGGAAAGACCTTTGTTTATGAGTTTGACCTGAAGAAACACCAAAGGGACCATGGCCCCAAGCCCAAGATCCCATGCCCTGTCTGCCAGAAGGTGTTTGGCAGCAACGGACTCATTAAGGCCCATATGTTTACGCACACCTCTGTAAAACCTTACAGATGTGACATATGTGACAAGACCTTTAAACAGAGCAGCAGCTTGAGCAGTCACAAACGTCTGCACACGGGCGAACGCCTTACCACTGCGACATGTGTGGGAAGACATACAAGCTAAATCAGCACCTGAAGGAGCACATAATTGTCCACCACACGGCGGAGGGGCACCCCTGTGACCAGTGTGGAAAGGTCTTCAAGTTACCACGTCTTCTGAAGGCGCATGAGCGGTTGCACTCAGGAGAGCGATCTGAACAGACAAGGAAATACAGTCACACCAGCCGACGCAGGAGAAATTCCTCCAAAATGAGTTGATTTACTGCACAGTGGCTGCCTTCCATAGACACCGACTGGAATGCTAGTTTTATTATCCTGACAAATTGCCATTAGCTGAAATAATATTTCTAATTTTTTGTGGTAGACTTTAGATTTTGGACCAGAATTCAGGATTCCCTTAATAGACTGAACATTGAAAAATAGTATAATGTCTGACTTAGTTAATGCAGCAACAAACGTATCTCCTGTTAGATAACAATTAATGATTTTGTCATTAAAACATATTTGTTTGTGATGCTTTTCGGATAGGTTATTGAAATTCCAATGACATAAGATGTAAATTGACAGCTACTCACATATCTCTTTTTGAGAGTAGTCAATGATTGCAGGGAGCCTTTACAAAAAATATGCACAACATTTGGTGTTGGATAAAGGCAAATAAAGTCAACATTGTGTGCCACAACTTTCTTGTTTTGCTATTTTATTCACAGCAAGGGAAACTAAATGTTTGCTAGAATGGTACTGTGTGATGACTTTTTATAATACATTTTAAAGTGTTCATTAAACCACAAAAGTTAATTAATCCACAAAATAAAAATTCATACTCATCCAAATATATATATACAGAAAAATGACGAAATTCGTAATTTCACCTAAAATGTAATTTCAAGAAAAGAGCAGAAGGATTCACTTGCGGCTCTTATTCCAGCACGATAGGTGGCGGTAATGTTGTTATGCTGCCAATCTTATTGTAAAATAGTCCGGTCAAAACTCTGTTCTGGGTTTGGTTCCGTTTCCCTCTGTTCCGTTGTCAGCATTTTCACACAAAAAAAATCGTCAGTGAGTTGATGATAGCTATCTACCATGCTAGTTACCATTACTGTTAGATTTCTGCTTATCGTACATATTTGGTAACATTCCGGCATGGACAAACGAGTCAAGAAGAGTACAGCCAGTACTGGTAGGTTACATTATATGACACGTACTAGCCATGTATTAGCAATCTAACCAATATTACAAATGTGAACCTGGCTGGACCCAAGTCACTGCAGTGCAGAGCGCTAGCGACTATCTTCAATGGGTAGCTAAGTATAAAGCTAATGTCCGTTTCGGCTTGCCTTCTAAATTAAGTTTGCTAGCTAGTTAGCCATGTTGCTGGAGGTATTTGTTGCTAAAGGAAGAGGATGAAGCCACACAAGCTAACATTTTGTCCTATCGTCTTGCTATAGGTCCCCCACTTCCTCTCTCCTCTTTGCGACTTTTGGTTTCTCCCCTGCGGCTGATGTATTCATTTGTATGGCATGTGGTGAATCAACGAAATGTGATGCATTATGGGAAGGTCGAGGAATTTGTAACCGTGGTGACTGAAGCTGTTCCAAAGTTGCTGAGTTACAAACAGAGGGCTCAACTCATCCTGGGCCTGAGAGCAAGGGTGAGTGACATGTTGTGTGGTCATGGGAGGGGTGGTTTTGACACTTTGTATTAGAAAAATCATATACAATTTTGTCCCATTATTTTAGATGATCTTGGAGTTGTTCCGCAAGGACCCACCCAACCTTCAGGACATCCAATGTCTCCTGGAAAAGATGAACATCTTGGGGGTAAGAATATTTCTCCTGTGTGGCAGTGTGGAAATTCCGGCGCACAAACTCGCAACACACCTGTAACACAGCATACCTAAATATTGCTGTCAATACCATTCTTGGACGACTACTTAAAAGAAGTTACATTTGCATGTTTGTCTGGTTTGAAAATAGCCTTTAGTTCTGTAGTGTACAGATCTGAGGGGACTGGATAAGTGTAAACGACATACAAGTGTTAACACCTTCTAGTGAGGTTGTGGGAGCTTTCTGCCATTTGTCTTGCTTTGCTGTCACCCATCTGATTCCTTGGATCTGCAAAGTGCAAACATGGATGGGGTAAGAGATAAAAGTTGTTTTCAGGTTAGACTTGTGACTTTTACAAACCCAGTCACCCATGCACTCAATAACCCTCTTTTTAGTAACATGTAATTCTGATGGCTGAAGTGGCTGTACTTTGTATCAAATTATACCTAATCTGTGTTACAGCAGCAAGATGCAGAAGTGGAGGAGTCGCAGGCTAACTTTGTGGCGCTGGTCCAAACCCTGCTGAAAAACCCTTATGAGAGGAAGCACTTCTTCCAGGTTCGGCAGGCTTTCTCCCTTTCCTCTCTCACTGTCCACTTTGTCATGTCATAGACACTGACTTTAACTTTTTCTTTCCTTCCGTGTAGGAGGAGTTCCATACACAGTATGGCTCCAAGTATGACACAGCACTGCAGGCCCTTGTGGGAGGCTTGGTCCTCAGACTGGAACGGCTGCTATCTGTGCCAGATCTCTCCCAGGTAATAAACTGGTAAAAAAAAAACAAGTCTGTTACACAACAAGTCTATAACTATCAATTCACCAATTATATCTAATGTTGACATTGTTAGACAACTGTATACGTGCCAACACATGCCATAATATTTTTCATCCTGCGCACTCTAAGAAACCCCCTGGTTGCTGATCATAGCTTCTACCTCTCCTTCTCAGATAGCCTCCATTATCAGTGCTGCCCCCTCTGACCTGGAGGAGTGTGGACAGTCTGTGTCTGACCCTGAGCACCTGAAGATCCTCCTCCAGCACCAGAACCTGCTAAATAAGATTCAGTTTGGTAGGCTTACTTTAATTATATATTCTCCTTCTTGTTAATGTTAAGTAGAATTATCAACAGATAAACAAAGAACAATGTAGTTTTCCCCAAACTGTCATGGATCACTTTGAGCGAACTGTATTTACAGGATTGTGAAATAGTTTTTCAATTGTATTAATGTAAACATGCTCATTCCTAGCCTTTCAAATTTAACTAATCAGAATGTCATTTTTCTACATTTGTCCCTTTTCCTCAGTACCGGTCACATCTTCTGTGGGTGACTGTGTGCTGTCCTCGCTGTCCTTCCGCCTCGCTTGTGGAAGGCCATCAATGGAGCCAGATCTTGACAAGCCATCAGAATCATTAGAAGCCGCTCTAAGCCTCATGAACCCTGCCTCCTTCAGTGACTTGGAGGATCTGGGAATGATGTCAGATGACTCTGACCATGCTGGAGAAGATAGTACTGTGGAGAGAGAAGAGGATGCAGTGCGTGCTGGTGAAGAAGAGAATGTACTTCCAGAGAGCGCGGTGGTCTGCTCTTGTCCTCAAGGTGTTAGCGGACTGGTGGGAGGGGCACCATCAAAAGGGGCACCAACAGTAAGGAGTATGCTGCAAACGATGAGACAGCAACAGCTTGTATCACTGATGAATACTTCCATCACTGAAGCTTCTCCTTCACAGATAGTCATCCCTGCTACGGATAACCAGCCGGTCGAGCTAACGAGTGTCGACCAGTGGGTCCCCCATATTGCCAGTTACACTTTATCGCTCCATTCCTTGCCACCCCTTCCACAAAACGATCATTTGGACAAGGAGATTGAGTCGGCCGACACAGGTCTCGGGAGCAGTGTGGTGATCGGGGGTCAGGAAACAGAGGTCGATCTCTTTGAGAGTTCCATTATCCAAAGGAAGAGGCTGCAAAAGCCACTACGAGTAGCGTGCTCTAGAAAGAGAAACCCTGCAACCAACTCCTGCCAAGAGTGTGGGAAGCGTTTTCTGTCTCGGGGACGGCTGGAGGATCACCTCCGCATACACACCGGAGAGAAACCTTTCAAATGCACCGATTGTAGCAGGTTCTTCAGGACGTCGGCACTCCTGACCAACCATATGAAAATTCACTCTGATGTGCGGCCCTTTAGCTGCGACGAGTGTGGCAAGTGCTTTCGGAGAAAGGTTGGCCTTCAGAATCACCATCGCGTCCACACGGATGCGAGACCATACAAATGCACCATCTGTGGAAAGTGTTTCACCCAAGTACAGTACTGCAAAAGACACATGGATTGTCATACAAGTGAGAATACCTATTTCTGCACTCATTGTCCGAAGAGTTTTCCAACCCAATTCCAGCTGTCCGCCCACCAGCGCTGGCACACCACGGACCGCCCGTACGCCTGTGAGCAGTGTGGGTTGCGCTTCTTTATGCCAAGCTTGTTAAAGAGACACATGGGCTACCACATCGGGAACCGCCAGTTCCTGTGTGCCCAGTGCGGAAGGACCTTTGTCTATGAGTTTGACCTAAAGAGACACCAAAAAGACCATGACCCCAGTCCCAAACTCCCCTGCCCTGTCTGCCAGAAGATGTTTGGCAACAACAGCCTACTCCAGGCCCACGTACGCAGGCACTCTTCAGAGAAACCTTACAGATGTGACATATGCGACAAGACCTTTAAAGACAGCGGTGGCCTCCGCATACACAAGCGGGGGCTGCACTCGAACGAACGCCCTTACAGCTGCGACGAGTGTGGGAAGACCTACAAACTACACACGCACCTGAGGGAGCACAAGTTTAAACACACAGGGGAGGGCCACAGCTGTGGCCAGTGTGGAAAAGCCTTCAGGTACCTGCGTCTCCTGAAGGCGCACGAGCGGTTGCACTCCGAGCCATCTGAGCTCACACGGCGAAACAGTCACACCAGCCGTCGCAGGAGACATTCTTCCAAAAGGAGTTGATTTTCTCACATCTGCACACCCTTTACTGGTGCTACAGTAATATACAACCGTATTCAACTTTGTCAATTCCATGTCATTAGCTGTAGGGTTGTTATGTAGGGCAGCCCAGGGTTCCTCTGTGTTGTCTTAGGAATGCTGCATTATCCCACCATTCCCCCATTCTGTCACATCGCTGTGGTGCAGAGGGGCGACATGATGGGGGATGGTGAGATATTTGACTTGAATGGAGAAGAGGGTCTCTGCTGTTCAGGACTGCTACTCACGGAGTTTAGCTTCCTCTGGCCCTCTGATCAGACATACTGGGACTATACATGCCCTTATTACATGATACACAGCATATCAAGTACATGTTCTAATGTCATTTCAAATCATGGGATGACATACATGGTCTATTTTGGGAGGTAGCAGCATTGCTGTCCTAACAGCCATGCATACAAAACCGGTTGTGCGCCTGAAGGCTCCCAGAAAACCTGTGGACCTGCAATTCATATTGTGAATCTGTGGAAGTGTGTTCAGTGAGGTGTGTTAGGTAAACCAGTGAAACAACCACTGTCAGGTGCAGGATGCTCTCAAGAGAACGCGGTTTTTACCTGTTAACTTGGATCAGGATTGGGGATCAATTACATTTGAATTCGGGATCTTTCTAAAATAAAATAATTTAAGTTATTACCTGAATTGACGGAATTGCTATGTCATTGAATCCAACCCTGGTTTGGATACAGTCTCATGGCTTCTCTCGCAGTATAATCATCAGTGTTTGATAGTCACATGTACAGGGTTGCAGGTGTAATTGCGGAGTACAGTGACAATCTTAGGGTCCGAACTCCAACAGTGTAGTTCTTCAATTTGTGCTTCTTGCTCTATCGCAATGTTCTTGTTTAATTCAAAAGCTTATAGGCTACATTAATTTGTGGTGTTTCTTTTGGACATGAAACCGTCTCCAACAAGTGTGTGCCACACATTTCCTGTTCTGCAACATTTATTTCCTGTAGCTGCCATTTAAACCTTCAGAGAGAGAGAGATGTTTTTCTTCTTCCAGATGCAGCATTACCCTTCTTGTAGGCACATCCGAAATTGTGTGAACATACGTGTTATGGCTATGCTGGAGTTGTCATTTATATTTCTTTTTATGAATCATGAGATTTATCTGGTGGATGTCAGTTTGCCTCATCAGTCTTTTGACATCAACAATATTTTGTGTTAAGCAATACACTAAGTTAATTTTGTTGTAATAGTTATAGCTAACAAGATTGCAACAGATGTCTGTAATTTTTCTGCGTGAAATATTGGTTCACTCCAAAATATGAACTACTGACAAATATCTATTTTTGAATGTATTTCACACATTTCTCTGGCAAACAATAGTCCACAAAACTACACTTGCAGTCAACAAAACTAAGGGAACCTGTGTCACACATGCATTATTCTGGAAACTGTAAGCATCTATCCGTGAGGGAAATCTAATAGGCTAGGTCATACATTGTTTATTTGTGCATGGTGTAAAAGAGCTACGGTACCCTACTGTACTGCAATGCAGGTCCGACAGAATTCCAGCCGTCTTTGAAAATATTTTTGTTAAACAGGAATACGTTATTTTTCAGAATTGGAACAGATTACATTTTGATCTTGTTGAATGTTGTTCTCCAACTCCCAATCCCACATCTTTTTGTTTAATCTCATGTCATTCCTCATGCCTTGTGGTCCTAAGAGGAAGAGCAGTGAGTCTGATAGCCATTTATTTTGAAAAGTATGAATTCCTAATAAATAACACTATTACACATGACTTAAATGGTTATAACAACTATGAATGCAATCACATGCATTCCTCATACGAACAAAAGGTCAGGATTCAATTAAATCAACAGTAGGCTTAAGCCTTGTTCGCCAAGAAAGCACAGCCTTTGTTTTTTGTTTAGGCTGTGTCAGAGGTGGAAGAGCTTATCAAATAACTGATTAGCTGCTCTTGCCGTCATTGTCACAAACCACACCCGTGCTTATCCCACCCACGTTTACGTTCTGAACAAGAAAGTGAAGGCTATATAAAAATGACACTCAAATTTATGATAGGGATTTATATCAACCTAATTGAGGTGTAGGGTCTCCCGAGTGGCGCCGCGCTCTACGGCACTGCATTTCAGTGTTGGTCTGATTTGTTATTGTTACCCATCTACCGATCACTGACCTTCTTTATGAGGCTTTCAAAAAGCTCCCAAGTCTGCAATTGAATTTGTGCTTGAAATTTAACGCTGGACCTAGGGACCTTACATATATTGTATGCATGGGGGACAGAGGAAGGGTAAGTAAAAAAATATATATATATTTTTAAGTCAATTTAAAAAAAAAATCCACACAGTGATTCCATGAAATGTATTTGTGATTTGTTAAGCCAAATTTGACTCCTGAACTAATTTAGGCTTATCTGAACAACGGGGCTTCATACTTACCGTATGCAACGAGTGTATTTTAGTTATCAAATTTGTATTGATCTTTAAAAATGATCTAAATGTGGCATTACAGAGTATTTTGAGTAGATTGTTGACAACAAATGACATATATTTTAATCCCAATTTGTAACAATAAAATGTGAATAAATCCAAGGGGTATGAATACTTTTGCAAGGTACTGTAGATGTTTGACTGAAATTCTTGATTGCTGTTTCTCATGAGTAGCCCTTGTTACAGATGGCTTCAACAGTTGATGGAAAGTACATACCCTCGTCAATAAATACAAATGGCAGAACCCTTCAAAATATTCAACATTGATGATCCCATTTGTTATTTGGGGGATTTTAGTTACATTCATTATAGTCATCAAATGTTATGGTAAGAATTTAAAATACGTTTTTAACTCAATCAATACTTCTATAGATGTTTTTTTCTTGAGTCTATTTTGAGCAAGCATGACTTCACATTTTTTAATGTAAATCACCAGAGGTTTGAGCTCACTCAAACAAATCAGAGCAAAGCAATCCTTGCTAAAATAAATCACAACTTAAATCAAAATGCTTTATTGTGGAGTTATGTTACCATGAAAATAGCTATACCGTACCTATCTAAAAGTGATAACCACTGACTTCCATCTGCCTTTTCTTACAGACCAGAAAAAGGCCAAACCTGCAGTTGAGGATCCCAAAGTAAAAGGCTGGTTTCTTCAAGTCATTAAGGAAACATTGCATCCTGTTATGAGGATCGTTCTTTGAACCATGGCATTTGGCACAGACTTTCCAGAGGCCTACAGAAACATCCATGAGGAGTGGGTGGAGGTGCAGACAAGGACATTGAATGATGAGTATGACATGGAGGACCATGTCCCATCTGGGAAATATGCAAAGTTACAGGTTGTAGTGTAGATAACACATAGTATTGAGCCATAGTTTTTACTAACATGGTTTAAAGGCATTATTCAAGATTTTGGCAACTAAACCCTTTTAAAAGATGAAGGTAGCATGCTACGTGCTCCTTATAGACTTGCAGTAATTGTGCTAACGCTAGTTAGCAATGGCTCCAGAAACAAATTGACCTTTAACTTCCTTCAAACTGCACACAGATGTAAGAATTGTATCCATGAGTTAATCTGACTCTGGGTAAGTAGAAAATAGGGCTGAATTGCAAAACCTCAAACTATACCCTATTAAAAGTCATGCAAGTCTTTGCGCTACAATACTGACAGGATCGGTTGCTCATGCCAGAACCAACAGGTGGACTGTCCTGATATTTGTTTTGCTTCCATGGGGTCCTTAATTCTCTGGTGTTTGTATTGAAGTATGTCACTTCCCATAAGGGAAAGGGGGATACCTAGTCAGTTGTACAACAATGCATTCAACTGAAATGTGTCTTCTAGCATTTAACCTTCTGATTTGGAGAGGTGCGGGGGCGGCCTTAAATCAACCTCCACATCTTCGGAGTCCGGGGAACAGTTGGTTAACTGCCTTGCTCAGGGGTAGAACGACAGATTTTTACCTTGTCAGCTCGGGGATTCAATCCAGCAACCTTTCAGTTACTGGCCCAATGAAGGGTTCTGAGTAAACATAGAAAACAACACTGTTGTTCAGAGAACAAGTCTAAAGTTACACATCAGTGTTAAATGTAGCATACACAGTTGAAGTCGGAAGTTTACGTACACCTTAGCCAAATACATTTAAACTAAATTTTTCACAATTCCTGACATTTAATCTTAGTAAAAATTCCCTGTCTGGTCAGTTAGGATCACCCCTTTATTTTAAGAATGTGAAATGTCAGAATAATAGAGAGAATTATTTATTTCAGCTTTTATTTCTTTCATCACATTCCCAGTGGGTCAGAAGTTTACATACACTCAATTAGTATTTGGTAGCATTGCCTTTAAATGGTTTAACTTGGGTCAAACGTTTTGGGTAGCCTTCCACAATAAATTGAATTTTGGCCCATTCCTCCTGACAGAGCTGGTGTAAATGTGGCCTCCTTGCTCGCACATGCTTTTTCAGTTCTGCCCACAAATTTTCTATAGGATTGAGGTCAGGGCTTTGTGATGTCCACTCCAATACCTTGATATTGTTGTCCTTAAAACCTCTTGGTGTTAGAGGGCAGTATTTTCATTTTTGGGGAAAAAACGTTCACGTTTTAAACGGGATATTTTGTCAGGAAAAGATGCTAGAATATGCATATAATTGACAGCTTTGGATAGAAAACACTCAAACGTTTCCAAAACTGTAGAGATATTGTCTGTGAGTATAACAGAACTGATGTTGCAGGTGAAAGCCTGAGAAAAATCCCATCCGGAAGTGCCCCAGGTTTTGAAAGCGCTGCGTCGCTTTCTACGTATTCCCCAAGGTGTCTACAGCATTGTGATGTAGTTTTACGCATTTCTGTTGAAGAATAGCCGTAGGCGGCCACATTGCTTCTTGCGTAAAATACAGAGGTATCGGTCCTAGTGAAAAACGAATTGTCCCAATGGATATATTATCTAATAGATATTAGAAAAACACCTTGAGGATGGATTCTAAACAACGTTTGCCATGATTCTGTTGATATTATGGAGCTAATTTGGAATATTTTTTGGAGTTGTGGTGACCGCAATTACCGGGTGATTTCTCAGCCAAACGTGAAGAACAAATGGAGCTATTTCGCCTACAAAAATAATATTTTTGGAAAAAATGAACTTTGGCTGTCTACCTGGGAGTCTCATGAGTGAAAACATCCAAAGTTCATCAAAGGTAAATGATTTAATTTGATTGCTTTTCTGATTTCCTTGACAAGGTTGCCTGCTGCAAGCAAGGTATAATGCTATGCTAGGCTATGATAAACTTACACAAATGCTGGTCTAGCATTGGCTGTAAAGCATATTTTGAAAATCTGAGATGACAGGGTGATTAACAAAAGGCTAAGCTGTGTTCCAATATATTTCACTTGTGATTTTCATGAATAGGAATATTTATGTCCGTTGCGTTATGCTAATTAGTGTCAGATGATGACAACGGTCCCGTTCACGGGATGGGGTGTCTACAGGTTAAGCCATTTTGCCACAACTTTGAAGGTATGCTTGGGGTCATTGTCCATTTGGAAGGCCTCTTTGTGACCAAGCTTTAACTTCCTGACTGAATGTCTTGAGATGTTGCTTCAATATATCCCACATAATTTTCCTGCCTCGTGATGCTGGAGGAAACAGGTAGAAAGGTATCAATATCCACAGTAAAACAAGTCCTATATCGACATAACCTGAAAGGCCGCTCAGCAAGGAAGGAGCCAGTGCTCCAAAACCGCCATAAAAAAGCACGACTACAGTTTGCAACAGCACATGGGGACAAAAATCATACTTTTTTTGGTCTGATGATGGCCAAACAGTTCTATTTTTGTTTCATCAGACCAAAAAAAGTATGATTTTTGTCCCCATGTGCAGTTGCAAACTGTAGTCGTGCTTTTTTTATGGCGGTTTTGGAGCACTGGCTCCTTCCTTGCTGAGCGGCCTTTCAGGTTATGTCGATATAGGACTCGTTTTACTGTGGATATTGATACTTTTCTACCTGTTTCCTCCAGCATCTTCACAAGGTCCTTTGCTGCTGTTCTGGGATTGATTTGTAATTTTCGCACCAAAGTATGTTCACCTCTTGGAGACAGAACGCATCTCCTTCCTGAGCGGAATTATGGCTACGTGGTGCCATGGTGTTTATACATGCGTACTATTGTTTGTACAGATGAATGTGGTTCCTTCAGGCGTTTGGAAATTGCTCCCAAGGATGAACCAGACTTGTGGAGGTCTACAATTTATTTTCTGAGGTCTTGGCTGATTTCTTTAGATTTTCCCATGATGTCAAGCGAAGAGGCACTGAGTTTGAAGGTAGGCCTAGAAATACATCCACAGGTACACCTCCAATTGACTCAAATGATGTCAATTAGCCTATCAGAAGCTTCTAAAGCCATGACATTATTTTCTGGAATATTTTAAGCTGTTTAAAGGCACAGTCAATTTAGTGTATGTAAACTTCTGACCCACTGGAATTGTGATGCAGT
Organism: Oncorhynchus nerka; assembly: GCF_034236695.1. NCBI lineage: Eukaryota > Metazoa > Chordata > Actinopteri > Salmoniformes > Salmonidae > Oncorhynchus > Oncorhynchus nerka. The sequence goes on from NC_088418.1 coordinate 55,247,714, forward strand.
GACTTGTAAGTGAAATAATCTGTAAAAATTGTTGGAAAAATGACTTGTGTCATGTACAAAGTAGAGGTCCTAACTGATTTGCCTGAACAAAAGTTTGTTAACAAGAAATTTGTGGAGTGGTTGAAAAATTTGTTTTAATGACTCCAACGTAAGTGTATGTAACCTTCCGACTATATACTGGACAAAATATAAATGAAACATTCAGCAATTTTTACGATTTTACTTAGTTACAGTTCATATAAGAAAATCTGTCAATAGAAATAAATAAATGAGGACCTAATCTACGAATTTCACACAACTAGGAATACAGATATGCATCTGTTGGTCACAGATACCTTTAAAAAAAAAGTAGGGTCGTGGATCAGAAAACCAGTCAGTATCAGGTGTGACCACCATTTGCCTCACGCAGCGCAACACATCTCCTTCGCGTAGAGTTGATCAGGTTGTTGATTGTGGCCAGTGGAATGTTGTCCCACTCCTCTTCAATGGCTGTGCAAAGATGCTGGATGTTGGCGGGAACATGCTGTTGTACACGTCGATCCTGAGCATCCCAAACATGCTCAATGGGTGACATGTCTGGTGAGTATGCAGACCATGGAAGAACTGGGACATTTTCAGCTTCCAGGAATTGTGTACAGATCCTTGTGACATGGTGCTCTGCATTATCATGCGCATCCGCGCTTCGGTCTGCAGGTTGTATAACTTTTTCATTACATTTCATTACATTTCATTATAGTACAACGGTCTGATTTGTCTAATCTTAGCAATTTCTTCTTAGCTAGCTACATAGTCGTCGTTGTATCAAAGATAATTGCGTAATTATCGTATTTCGTCGTCTCCTATCTGCCCAACACGTTCACCGTCTACCGTAGCACTGTAGTAACTATCACACTCAACTGAACGACTTGATTAGTGTAGTGTTAGCTAGCTACATAGTTGTCTTTGCTGTCTTCGTATCCAAGATAATTGTGTAGTTTAGAGTGTGGAGTCTTAGAGTGATAATTGCGTTATTATCGTATTTCGTCGTCCTCCTATCTGCCTAGCAGCTAGCCAGCTAGCATACGTTCACCGGCTACCGTAGCACTGTAGTAACTATCACACTCAACTGAACGACTTGATTAGTGTAGTATTAGCTAGCTACATAGTTGTCTTTGCTGTCTTCGTATCCAAGATAATTGTGTAGTTTAGAGTGTGTAGTCTTAGAGTGATTATCTTAATTTACCGAGGTTAGCTAGCCAGCTATTTTGTCGTCCTTAACGTAGGAGACACTCCTAGCTAGCCAATAGCCAGCCAACGTCTACTGAATAGAACTTTCGCATTCCGGTCGCATTCCGCTTCGCTCCACAGGTAGTATCACATTTTCATTTCATTTCATTACAGTCCCAACGGTGTGATTTGTTTGATCGTAGCTAGCTACATAGCTAGCTACATAGCCGTCTTTGTTTCAAAGATAATTGTGTAGTCTAGAGCGATTTTCTAGGTTAGCTAGCCAGCTATTGTCGTTCTCCTAACGCAACGTCACGTAACCAACACTGCTAGCTAGCCAGCTAGCCCCCGAAAAGCAGCATTGTAGAAACTTCACACTCAACGGAACGACTTGATTAGGGTAGTGTCAACAACGCAGCTAGCCTACCTCAGCAGTACTGTATCATTTTAGTCAATTAGATTCTTGCTACGTAAGCTTAACTTTCTGAACATTTGAGACGTGTAGTCCACTTGTCATTCCAATCTCCTCTGCATTAGCGTAGCCTCTTCTCTAGCCTGTCAACTATGTGTCTGTCTATCCCTGTTCTCTCCTCTCTGCACAGACCATACAAACGCTCCACACCGCATGGCCGCGGCCACCCTAATCTGGTGGTCCCAGCGCGCACGACCCACGTGGAGTTCCAGGTCTCCGGTAGCCTCTGGAACTGGAGTTCATCTCAGCCTATGCCTCCCTCCAGTCCCTCGACTTCTTGGCTCTGACGGAAACATGGATCACCACAGACAACACCGCTACTCCTACTGCTCTCTCTTCGTCCGCCCACGTGCTCTCGCACACCCCGAGAGCTTCTGGTCAGCGGGGTGGTGGCACCGGGATCCTCATCTCTCCCAAGTGGTCATTCTCTCTTTCTCCCCTTACCCATCTGTCTATCGCCTCCTTTGAATTCCATGCTGTCACAGTTACCAGCCCTTTCAAGCTTAACATCCTTATCATTTATCGCCCTCCAGGTTCCTCGGAGAGTTCATCAATGAGCTTGATGCCTTGATAAGCTCCTTTCCTGAGGACGGCTCACCTCTCACAGTTCTGGGCGACTTTAACCTCCCCACGTCTACCTTTGACTCATTCCTCTCTGCCTCCTTCTTTCCACTCCTCTCCTCTTTTGACCTCACCCTCTCACCTTCCCCCTACTCACAAGGCAGGCAATACGCTCGACCTCATCTTTACTAGATGCTGTTCCTCCACTAACCTCATTGCAACTCCCCTCCAAGTCTCCGACCACTACCTTGTATCCTTTTCCCTCTCGCTCGCATCCAACACTTCCCACACTGCCCCTACTCGGATGGTATCGCGCCGTCCCAACCTTCGCTCTCTCTCCCCCGCTACTCTCTCCTCTTCCATCCTATCATCTCTTCCCTCTGCTCAAACCTTCTCCAACCTATCTCCTGATTCTGCCTCCTCAACCCTCCTCTCCTCCCTTTCTGCATCCTTTGACTCTCTATGTCCCCTATCCTCCAGGCCGGCTCGGTCCTCCCCTCCCGCTCCGTGGCTCGACGACTCATTGCGAGCTCACAGAACAGGGCTCCGGGCAGCCGAGCGGAAATGGAGGAAAACTCGCCTCCCTGCGGACCTGGCATCCTTTCACTCCCTCCTCTCTACATTTTCCTCCTCTGTCTCTGCTGCTAAAGCCACTTTCTACCACTCTAAATTCCAAGCATCTGCCTCTAACCCTAGGAAGCTCTTTGCCACCTTCTCCTCCCTCTTGAATCCTCCTCCCCTCCCCCTCCTCCCTCTCTGCAGATGACTTCGTCAACCATTTTGAAAAGAAGGTCGACGACATCCGATCCTCGTTTGCTAAGTCAAACGACACCGCTGGTTCTGCTCACACTGCCCTACCCTGTGCTCTGACCTCTTTCTCCCCTCTCTCTCCAGATGACATCTCGCGTCTTGTGACGGCCGGCCGCCCAACAACCTGCCCGCTTGACCCTATCCCTCCTCTCTTCTCCAGACCATCTCCGGTGACCTTCTCCCTTACCTCACCTCGCTCATCAACTCATCCCTGACCGCTGGCTACGTCCCTCCCGTCTTCAAGAGAGCGAGAGTTGCACCCCTTCTGAAAAAACCTACACTCGATCCCTCCGATGTCAACAACTACAGACCAGTATCCCTTCTTTCTTTTCTCTCCAAAACTCTTGAACGTGCCGTCCTTGGCCAGCTCTCCCGCTATCTCTCTCAGAATGACCTTCTTGATCCAAATCAGTCAGGTTTCAAGACTAGTCAGTCAACTGAGACTGCTCTTCTCTGTATCACGGAGGCGCTCCGCACTGCTAAAGCTAACTCTCTCTCCTCCGCTCTCATCCTTCTAGACCTATCGGCTGCCTTCGATACTGTGAACCATCAGATCCTCCTCTCCACCCTCTCCGAGTTGGGCATCTCCGGCGCGGCCCACGCTTGGATTGCGTCCTACCTGACAGGTCGCTCCTACCAGGTGGCGTGGCGAGAATCTGTCTCCTCACCACGTGCTCTCACCACTGGTGTCCCCCAGGGCTCTGTTCTAGGCCCTCTCCTATTCTCGCTATACACCAAGTCACTTGGCTCTGTCATAACCTCACATGGTCTCTCCTATCATTGCTATGCAGACGACACACAATTAATCTTCTCCTTTCCCCCTTCTGACGACCAGGTGGCGAATCGCATCTCTGCATGTCTGGCAGACATATCAGTGTGGATGACGGATCATCACCTCAAGCTGAACCTCGGCAAGACGGAGCTGCTCTTCCTCCCGGGAAGGACTGCCCGTTCCATGATCTCGCCATCACGGTTGACAACTCCATTGTGTCCTCGTCCCAGAGCGCTAAGAACCTTGGCGTGATCCTGGACAACACCCTGTCGTTCTCAAATAACATCAAGGCGGTGGCCCGTTCCTGTAGGTTCATGCTCTACAACATCCGCAGAGTACGACCCTGCCTCACACAGGAAGCGGCGCAGGTCCTAATCCAGGCACTTGTCATCTCCCGTCTGGATTACTGCAACTCGCTGTTGGCTGGGCTCCCTGCCTGTGCCATTAAACCCCTACAACTAATCCAGAACGCCGCAGCCCGTCTGGTGTTCAACCTTCCCAAGTTCTCTCACGTCACCCCGCTCCTCCGCTCTCTCCACTGGCTTCCAGTTGAAGCTCGCATCCGCTACAAGACCATGGTGCTTGCCTACGGAGCTGTGAGGGGAACGGCACCTCAGTACCTCCAGGCTCTGATCAGGCCCTACACCCAAACAAGGGCACTGCGTTCATCCACCTCTGGCCTGCTCGCCTCCCTACCACTGAGGAAGTACAGTTCCCGCTCAGCCCAGTCAAAACTGTTCGCTGCTCTGGCCCCCCAATGGTGGAACAAACTCCCTCACGACGCCAGGACAGCGGAGTCAATCACCACCTTCCGGAGACACCTGAAACCCCACCTCTTTAAGGAATACCTAGGATAGGATAAAGTAATCCTTCTCACCCCCTCCCCCTCCCCCTTAAAAGACCTAGATGCACTATTGTAAAGTGGCTGTTCCACTGGATGTCATAAGGTGAAAGCACCAATTTGTAAGTCGCTCTGGATAAGAGCGTCTGCTAAATGACTTAAATGTAAATGTAAACACGAGGTGATGGCGGCGGATAAATGGTATAACAATGGGCCTCAGGATCTCATCACGGTATGTCTGTGCATTTAGAATGCCATCTATAAAATGCAATTGTGTTCATTGTCCGTAGCTTATGCCTGCCGATACCATAACCCACGCCACCATGGGGCACTCTGTTCACAAGTTGACATCAGCAAACCGCTCGCCCACACGATGCGATACAAGTGGTCTGCGGTTGTGAGACGTACTGCCACATTCTCTAAATCGCTGTTGGAGGCAGTTTATGGTAGAGAAATAAGCATTATATTTTCGGGCAACAGCTCTGGTGGACATTCCTGCAGTCAGGGATGTAAACAAAAATTGAGAGAAATAAACCTTTTTTGGGTATGGAAAAGTTCTGGGATCTTTTATGTTAGCTCATGAAACATGCGACCAACACATGAGTTTTATTTTTGTTCAGTGTTCCTCAACATTTGTATTTATGGATGGCTAGACACTTCTTTTTCTCCCCGGCTTTATTTCATTGGTTACCAATATTGTAGAAATGTACACAACACATGTCTTACATTAGGCCTACCTCAGTCTTCACAGCTGATTTGTGCATAACCTTTGTAACAGTGTATTACTTAGATGCATTACTACAGGGATCATCAACTAGATTCAGCCGTGTGCAGATTTTTTTTCTTGAGCAGATGGTCGGGGGGCCGGAATATACATAACAATAATTTGTAGACTGCAAATTAATCGCAAGAAGCCCAAACAGATATAACATTGGATTAAAACGTAATAATTTCAAACCTTGCTTACGATCATTATTAGTGGAAATAGATGGGAACAGATTTCCATAATTAAAATTACTTGAAGCTGATTTCCTGGTGTTTTTACAGTTTTTATATCCAACAATGAAAATTTAACAAAAAAAAAAATATTTTGTTAAATTTTCATTGTTGGATATAAAAAAATATTTATTTATTTTTGCTCAGAAAACTTTGGGGGCCTAATAAAACCACCCGCGGACCAGTTGGGGAACCCTGCATTAAAATGTATTAATAGAACTACTTAACTATATGCGAATTTATCTCTAACACTGTTCATTTTCAGTATGTGTGACTTGTTATAGTAAGTATCATTTACCTTATGCAGACTTTTAAGTAACAGTGCAAACAGATGAATATATTTTTATGATTCAACCTTTTTGCTATGCTATTTTTAGCCTTGAATTAAGTTGTGAGGGAATGATAACCACGTGGCTGGGTATCATGTTAAAACAACTTGAACCAGGTCATACACTACTGTTCCTCCCCGGAAGGAATGCTCTTCCTGGTGAATGTCACAAGTCTGACAAAGTGACACTAAACATCACAAAAAACTGAATGTACAGTACAGTGCCCTCAAAGTATTCAGACCCCTTGACAATTTCTACATTTTGTTACATTACAGCCTTATTCTAAAATGGATTAAAAAAAAAAAATCAGTAATCTACACACAATAACCCATAATGACAAAGGGTAAACAGGTTTTTAGAAATGTTTGCAAATGCATATACCTTATTTACATAACTATTCAGACCCTTTGCTATGACTTGAAATTGAGCTCAGATGCATCCTGTTTCCATTGATCATCCTTGAGATGTTTCTACAACTTGATTGGAGTCCACCTGTTGTAAATTCACTTGATTGGACATGATTTGGAAAGACCCACACCTGTCTATATAAGGTTCCACAGTTGACAGTAAATGTCAGAGCAAAAAAAAAATGTTTGTTAAAACTTCTAACTTTTTTGTATTGAATAAATGTTTTTTGGTGACATGAAATGTGCTTATGATGCATTGTAAATTGCATCATAATTGCATACAAAAATAAAGGTGCTATCTAGAACCTTAGTGTTCTTCGGGTGTCCCCATAGGAGAACCCTTTGGAAAAACCCTTTTTGGTCCCAAGTAAAATCATTTTTTGGTTCCATGTAGAACACTCTGAACCAACAAGGGCTTCTCCTATGGGGACAGCCGAAGAACCCTTTTTTTTCTAAGAGTGTAGGTATAGGTAAAGAGCTATGTGGTGGCAAGTCACAAATAAATGGCACTCTGTTATAAGTTCTATTTTTTTAAACTTGATGTTATCATGTCAATCCAGCCTACAAGGACCTATACCAAAATGTGTGCCAATTAGCTTAAACGTAAAAATAACACAGCACTTTTTTCTTTACATCAATGATTCCAGTTAGTATTTAGCATAACAGTGTGAAATACTTGGATCTTTCACACTGTCTCGATAATGCTGTCAGTAGAGTTCATACACATTTAAACCATAAGGTGCAAGGGATACCATTTCATCAATAGATACAAATATGAAAACTTGGAACATTTATTCTTTCTCATCTCATGCTATAGAGTATAGAACAGTGGCTGTTGATAGGTGACTCAGGCTAATTGAAACAAACACAGCCATTTCCTGACGATGATTGGATGATCCACCTACTTCTGGAGACAGAGGTCTCCATAGCAAACCCATTATATGCAATACACATTGGGGAAATGTATAGCTCACGCCAACGGAGACATCATAAAACCTCAGTCTCCAATCAGTAATTACAGTAAAACACCCATAGCTTGTTCTGCAACCGTGCAGTATTCATCCTATCCCCTTAAAACATCAAGATGTGGTCCATTGACATTCACTCCTCTGCTGTCCTGAGGGGGGCAACAGGGTTGAAGAGTGGTCGTTGTTGCCTTAGCTGCAGTTTGCTATAGGTCATTTCAAAGTCCTTCTTGGTGCCGACGATAACGTCCAGGCTGCCACCTCGCACGTCATAGCCGTAGGAGGCTAGTTTCTGGATGCGGTAGAGCACAATCTGAGTGGTGAGCTCCAGCACGTTGGGCGTCTCCCTCACTTGGTCCATGCTCACCCCCACGTCCAGCAGCCCCTTGAACCGGCCCACCAGAGTAGGCACAGAGTAGTACAGTACAGCAGGGCAGCGGAGGACTATCTCCCGGAGCTCATCTTCAGAGCACACGAGCACCCCCTGGGTGTAGTCCAGAGCCTGTTGCATGGCCTCAGGCTGCAGCTCTGCGATGGAGGCCCTGAGGCTGGAGACCAGGACCAGGAGCTCCTCTGTGGTGAAGCCCTTCTCCCTCAAGAAGCCCAGACTGTCCCTCCACGCCTCAGCCGGCCGCATCAGGATGTAGGGGTTCTGGCTGAGCAGCTTTTGGAACCATAAGCGCAGGTTTCCCTCGTCCCCTCCCAGGTCCAGGTAAGTCTCTCGCAGCGTGTGGATGACCTCCTGGTTGCTCTCCACAGGCCGGCTGAAGCTCTGGGGGGCGCTGGCCATCAGCTTCCCGATGATGCGCTTGCTGAGGCGCAGGCTCTGGAGATAGCGTATGTTGTCACGCTGGTTGGTGTGGTGCGTGAGTGTGAAGAAGGAGGCAGGGAACTTCTCAATGATGCCTACCAGCTCACGCCGGTTGGGGCATACGGAGGACCAGAGGTCCCGCTGAGCTGCCACGTCCTCGGGCCGACACAGGATAGCCTCGGGGTGGGTCTCCAGCACACGGGCAATGGAAGCAGTGTCAGCGCCCATGTCCCGCAGCAGGTCCGCCGTCTCGTACACGTACACAGAGTTCTCTGACAGCACCCATCCCTTGAACTTACGCACTTTACGGATGTCCACCGATAGGTCATAAAGGGAGTCGACAGTTTGCTGGTTCTCTGGCCGCTTGTTGGTGAGGGTAGAGGCAGAGAAGCCCATATGAGGGGTTAAGACGCTCCTCTTCTGGCAATAGGAGCACAGGAAGGCAGTGGTGGCACGGAGCATTGTTAAGGCACTAAAGTACAGATGACCTGTATAAGACAAAAACACACACTGGGTAGAGTTACATCACACAAGACCACTACGTCCTTTGTCAGTATTGTGTACCACTTAGTCCTATACTACTGTTCTATGCTTTCAGTACATATACTTGTTTTCTCCTGCTCTAAATTAGACCATTAATTAACAGTAAGGCACATTTTATTTAGGATGATCACATAACAAACATTGCTTTCCTCACTGCAAAGCCTGTCAAAATCAAACAATGTTGAACTGATCTATTGAGGGCAACATCAGTAAATGTAAGTATATTTGGCCAGTAGATATCAGAGTAGTGTTCGTGTGGGAACACGATGTACTAAACGTGTTACGGGGTGGTGGAGAATGTGTACTTAAACTCATAACCAATTCGCCCTCTATATTACCGCCAGTAGCAAGTCACTATAGGTCTATAATTATCAAGTTCGTAAAAGGTATATGCTGCTGTAACAACTGTGTCTTTCAGCACATGGGACAGAGACCACCTGAATCAACTATAGTAATTCAAATACAGGCTATACATTCTATATTGTAAACACCTGAATCAACTATAGTAATTCAAATACAGGCTATACATTCTATATTGTAAATAAAACCAGTTGTTTACCAGTTTGTTGTCCGGGGGAATACACAAATTGACGCTGGAAGTTGTTCAGGCATTTGTACCATTATGAAAGATTCTAAACGCCCTCTGCTCACGTGTTTCATAACGCGTGTGATTGGCTCTTTTTCCGTCCGCCTACATTGCTGTTGTGCTGCGCAGGTTATTAAATTGTGAGAACTCCATCAATATGAATTACCAATGTAATTAACAATAATATGGTGGGTGCTTATATTTGTCCTATTTCACACATGTAGGCTACAAGTGTGTATTATACGCATGTATAATACGCACGCATATCCCAACTCTCCCTGAGACACCCTCAGAGAGTGGGGTCACGGTGGGGCTGGTGTCATTTGGGGGGCCTGGTACGCCCTACTTTACCTCGTTGCCCGTCCAAATACAATTTTGAAATATGCATAATTTATTTGACGGAGATGCGCGCCAACAGAAAGACGCATCAATCTCAGATGAAGCATCCGAACAAGCGAAACAGCGCCACTCTGTCTCAGTATGTAGGCCATGTATTTAATACTTTCTGGACCTAAAGAGTATGGCATGTCATACTATTTCTGTCCAGACAGCATCAGATACATGGGCTACATAGGGGCGCTGTTTCGCTCGCTCGGATACTTTCTTCGGTGATATAGTTTCAGCAGAGAGGAAGAGGGGAAGGCTCACTCGTTAAATTCTGTCCAGTATAAGCCCAATGCGTTTCAATGGGGATAATATGCAGACCTAAACTTGTCGCCTGCCTTCCTGCCTTTGGGACAAAAACTAATTGTTAGGGCGGAGACATGAGCATCTCGTCATTATATGCAGATATCTGGTGTCAGCCTCTTGCGAATTGGAAAGGAAAGTTGGCGGGTGTACAGTGCACTGTTAAAATGCTGGATTGCCCTAAAGTAAAATGATGTTCCGACAAAATTATACAATTATCCTGTCTAAATAAAATAATTCAAAATACTTCACACGTGAGCATTACTTAGCCACATAGGATAACTAGCTTCTTCAAAAAAGGTTTGATGTGGTTGCTTTAAATCACCCGTGTGTTTGAGAAGCCCGCGATTTGGGTAATGGGTGTGGCAATAGGTCCAGCTGATTGAGTCGCAGCTGTCAGTGAATTTAAGAATGTTGTGGCGAAGATATGGCGCTTTCAGTGAACACAGGAATGAGAGGGTTGTGGCGAAGATATTGCGCTGTCAGTGAACATAGGAATGAGAGGGTTTGTGGCGAAGATATGGCGCGTTCCTCTCTATAATGCATGCATGTAGGAACGTGTCCATTTGGCCATTTCTGATTGACATACAGCACTATTTTTTTATTCGCCTCACACGTCTGCGAAGTCTGTTTTTTAATCATCCACTGCGAATGATAGTTATTCAGTATTTGAAAAATCGTTCCAACACTCCCGGCCTCGAAAACGCAAAATCTCATGATCTGATGATCCTATATATCCAGTGTAAACGTCATAAAAACAGCTTTCTATCCCGAGCTCACTGGCGCAGGAAACTCTAGGGCCTGGAATAGCTAGTTGATACAATGTTTTACTCTTTTTTTTTTCGATAGAGACAGCTTCGATCCGGACCAAGTGATGATTTAACGTTGTACTTCACTAGCAATAGCTCAAATCAAGACAGATAGAAAGGAGGCAGACAGGCTGATTAGATAGATTAATGTTATTGAAAGAACCGGGATTTTCATCAGGATAATTTAATTTTACTTCCGATTTTTATGATTAACCACGTGACAATGATTTTGAGAAAACAAAACGTTATTATTGAAATTAAACTCACGAGCTACCTATTACAGACGTTAAAAGTCCCGTAAAAAACCATGCCCCCTATGGAAATCAAAGGCTAGTCGAACTGATTCGTTTCCGCCGACAGGTCTGGGTCACAGTTATGGTCTGACATTATCAACTGCAACCATGGAGCAATTAAGGCTAAGTGCCTTGCACTAGGGCACATTGGCAGATTTCCCCATACCTAGTTGGCTCTGGGATTTGAACATATCGCCCATATCGGTGGCCATTTTAGGGTTAGGGTTGTACCTGTATGTCAGGTTAGCTCAAGCACCAACTTCTTAGCCTCTGAGCAGGGGCGGAGCCAGAGGGGTGTCAGGGTGGCACTGGACACCCCTATCATTTTAAATCCATTAACTCAGTTAGATTTTTGTACTTGAACTCAAAACGAACAACCGCTATTATCTATCTGTTAACGTTACTCAAAAGATGAGCACAATTTCCAGATAGCCTGTTTGCTATCGTAAAGGTGTAAGAAATCATAGCTAAATTTCTTACTGCAGAGTAGGGGCTCGATGACATCTCCTGGCAGCTCTGGCTCACTGTCCTGCTCAGAGCCAGAGGTCTCTGTGTCGTCCCTTGATACATCTATTACATTAAAATAACACAATGGCATGATCTATCTAGAAACTTAGGCTGGTAGTTGGTTTTAAGGTACAGTTATGATAATGGAGATTTGTAATTGAGATTGGACTCAAATGTGGATTGGATGCTTAGATGTATCCATAGACTGTCTTATTTTTGCAACAGTGTCAATTAAACATGAAAAGAAAGGGAGAGATATCAAACTTCTTTTTAAGGAAGCACAACCAGGCAGATCAGGTGCAAACAGACCCCAGGCCTTGCATCACCACTGGACCCCAGAGCAGCTAGCCTACCTGAGGCTAGTCAGAGTCAGTGTGGTCAGACTTCACAAGGACCCAGTCTACCACCACCAGGTCAGAGCATCTACCACGCAGTCAGTCACATGCCCAGTTCAGAGTTTAAATTTAGCTTCATCTTGTAATAGATGATTTTGTCAGATTAAGCCTCACTTTAAAATGTTGGTTGTGTTCTTGTTTTGATGGCTGTGACATTTTTATTGTGATTATACACTAATGGTTCTTGTGTTATTTTAATGTAATAGATGTATCAAGGGACGACACAGAGACCTCTGGCTCTGAGCAGGACAGTGAGCCAGAGCTGCCAGGAGATGTCATCGAGCCCCTACCAACTTGCATCAAGCACCAGATGTGCTGTTCCAAAAGGACCCAGTGGTAGGCCAGGCCCATACTTTAAACTACACATTTTATTTAGCAGCTGTTAGTATCTAATCTTGTGAATCTCTTAATTCTACATTTCCATAGAGATATGACACATTATTTAACGTGTATTTCAGACGTTTCCAGATCCAGAGAAGAGGGTCCTGTATAGCCGTGTTTGAAAACATTTCCCAGAACTCAGCATGGTACTAGGAAAAGGGCTTTCAACAGCTCCTGGTATAAGGACAATTCATGACTGGAATATTCTGTAAGTCAAGATAACGACTTATTGTTGGCTCTGTTTAAATATTCTGGATTTAAGCTCAATTCGAAGGCAGAGCATCGTATCAATGCTATGTATGCTTGGAATCAACACAAAAGGTCTAGTGAAAGCAACTCATCAATGTTAGATGTCATAGATGAGGACTGGAAAAAGAAAGTGGAGGAAAACTGTACTTGCATTAAAACAATTGTAGATATGCTTCTATTAACTGTCACTCAGTATACCGCAGAGAGGTCATCGAGAGTCTGCTGACTCTCACAACAAGGGTAATTTTGACCCTCTCATAGAGAAAAGGATGAATGCATGTGGCAATGGTAAGTACACAAGCCACCAAATCCAGAACGAAGTTCTTGAGGGCTTAGCTGAGATGGTAAAAGTGAAATAATAAGAGAAGTAAACGAAAGTTGTTTTTAGTGTAAATGCAGATGAAACCAAAGATAACATTTTTTTTTTTTTTTTTTTTTTTTACAAATGTCTTTAGTTGTGAGGTACTATTACAATGGGGCCATCCACAAAAGCTTTTTACACTTTCAGTCAGCTGAAAGCATAGATGCAGCAGGTCTCACAAAAATGATAATTGATTGCCTTAATAATCTTGTGGGGCAAGGCTGTGAGGCTGCATCCGTCATGAGCGGAAAGCATTCTGGTGTGTCTGCACGGATTAAAAACAGTGCAAGATTTGCATTTTATGTGCACTGTAATGCACATTGTTTGAATTTGGTTCTTGTCGATGCTGTAAAATCAGTGCCTGAGGCAGTTCACTTTTTTGCTCTCCGGCAGAAGCTTTATAACGTTGTATCTGGCTCGTACGTTCATCTCAAGTGACTTACAGTTCAGAAAGAGCTGTATCCACAGCAGCAGCCCAGGGAACTACAGAGACTTACAGATGTAAGGTGGGCATGCAGAGACATGGCATGCCGTAATCTGAGGGACAGGCTTCCAGCAGTTGAGTGCCACAGGATATCACACTTGAAAATAGTGGTGATGTCACATCCTGATCAGTTTCACCTGTCCTTTTTATTGTCTCCACCCCCTCCCGGTGTTGCTTGTTATCCCTGATGTATATAACCCTGTGTTTCCTGGCTCGCTGTGCCAGTTTGTCTTGTATGTTCCAAGTCAACCAGCGTGTTTTCCCCGTGCGCCTGCCTTTTTCTATTCTCTTTTACTAGTCCTCCCGGTTTTGAACCTTGCCTGTTTTCTGGACTCTGTACTCGCCTGCCTGACCATTCTGCCTGCCCTGACCTCAAGCCTGCCAGCCACACTGTACCTCCTGGACTCTGAACTCGTTTTGACCTTTTGCCTGTCCACGACCATTCTCTTACCTACCCCTTTTGGATACAACAAATATCAAAGATTCAAACCATCTGCCTTCCGTGTCTGCATCTGGGTCTCGCCTTGTGCCCTTATAGATGATAGATCAGTAGAGGCAAGGGGCCTTCTTTCTCAGATAGATTTACATTTCATAGCGCTTTTGGTTACCTTTTGTTAAGTGCTTGGTGATGCCAAATGTCTTTCTGACATGCTCCAATCAAGCTCTCTTGACCTAGCAAGGTCTGTGGATTTAGTAGGTGCCCTTACAGACACATTACAGGACTACAGAAGTGAGGGTTACTTTGCAGAACTATGGAAAGAGATTGCAGAGCACTGCAAAATAAGTGTACAAACAGTGTGTAAAAGACAGCCTAAAACAAGCTTGAGATTTCATGACTCATTGATGATGAGCACTGTAGGACAGAAAAATAGTGGCCAAAGTGATGGTTTCTGTCACACCAGTCAGCAGTGCTTTTTGCGAGAAGCTTCTCAGCTTTAAAACTGATTCAAACCCACCTTAGGACAACAATGGTTGATGACAGGTTAAGTCACCTCGGAATCCTCAGTGTTGAGTCAAGGAGGGCACGCTCCCTCAACATGGATGAGTTTGTGAAACATTTAGCCAGTTCTCACCAGAACAGCAGAAGTATTCTGTTTTAAATCTACCTATGATAATTTGGCACTTAGGCGGTCCCTCTGGTCATGATTAAAACCTGCACTGTGTACTAGCTAATACACTGATGTTCTAAAATGATCATTCCAAAGGGTATCACACTGATTTAATTTGGTCTTGATTAGGCCAATTCCAAAACTTTTCATTGCTCTTAGTTAACATAATATATATGAGCATAAATATGATACTGTAAGTTTGTTGTATTGATGGGCAACAAAATTATTTTTATTTTTCTGCTTCTTATTTCTGTCCATTTCTGCTTGATACCTGGTATGTCAAATTGCGGTGTGTTTTTTTGTAAATTTACTTTTTTTGTAAATAAGCTATTCAATTTATGTAACACACAAATGCTATCTTATCTCCTTGGTGCTTAAGCTTTTTTTTCTGAAAATAATTTTGATGTTCAACACTTATAGACCCAGATTATATATTCATGAAAACAGAGTGACCCAAGTCTCTCCAGTATGTGAGTACAGTATTGTGTGTGTGTAAGAGAGGGAGAGAGAGAGAGAGAGCGAGAGAGAGAAATTGAGCTGCAGTTCCGAGGTAGAGACACTGACTATTCATAGTATGTTAAATAATTCTAGTGAATTGACCCTTTTGGACCACACTATCTGCCACATTGAAGAACTCTGGGTGAAGTGAATTATCACTTCTACCTCTAATCAGCAATCATAGGATTCATTCATGCTCCTTAGATGCCAGGTTAGGGTTACACAGTCATTTTGTTGTCATGGTCTATGGACCCCCTGAAGTAGCCTTGGCCAGTCCATGTAGAAAACTCTAGTTCTGCCACTGCCTCTGAGTATCACAGAAACACAACACTTTGAATGAATAACAGACAAATGTTCATAACAATTGTCTATGGATGAAATTGATCAAATTATCTGTTCAAAACATGAAAAACATACAAAAACATTTATTTAGAATGATTAGATTTCACTATAAATGTGACATTTTATTAATATATACTTATTTTGGGGAATTTAAACCATTTGTGTTACAAAAGGTTAATAAAATAAAAAGTGTTACTGCTTGGCAGACAGTGTCTCTCAAAAATGACCCCATTGGTGCTTTTAAGCAAAAAATATGTTGCTGCTTTTAGGGTTAATCTCATTTGCCTTTCTCTTTCTCACAAAAATGCCCTCTAAACTTCTCTCTTCTATGGGATGCATTCAATTTTCCAATTTTCCATTTTTTTTCAGACAATTTCTGATTTGTCCATGGGCATGCTGAGCATCATCTATTTGTATTGCTCTAGTTACAGGAGGGCATGCAAGGTTTGTGGCAATAGAGTTTGCAATTTGGATTATGGAAGAGTGGTCATCACAGACAGAAAGAGTGTTTATTACTGGAATGTACTGCTGCGGTCGTCTATATACGTACGTGTCAAGTCTCAACATTGTGCAGACATTGTAGTAGCCTACTGTAATGTTTATTTTTTCAGTGTGTCTGTCCTTAGTTCCCCGTAATCCATTTGATGACAAAGCAAAGAGAGCAGTCCAATTCATTGTGGGAGAAATCAGGTCAGAACTCCACAGAGACCAGGGGAAATGAGCTGCTCCCAAAACTGAGTTGATGAAAGGCAGTCGTGCGTCCCAGACAGGCGTGTGAAGGGAGTCCTTATTATCCAATGTCCTGCATCAATGCTTCGTTGAGATACATGTCTTAAACACGTTTTAAAGACTTTATTTTCATAGAATTAGGAGGTAGCCCTTTACCAACTAGGTACCCCCCCACACACACACATACATATAAACACACACTGCTGGCTAGTAGCAGTGAGAAAAGCTCAGAAAGAGAACCTGAATGAGTAATGTTGCATAAGGAAATGACTCTTAGTCATTGAACAGAGATGTTAATATGTGTAATGAAATACAGCCACAACATCTATTTATTTGGGATGTTGACGCACATACCTTGTTGACCTGTACAATCTGAGTAATCCAGATGAGGCACACTAAACTTTTACGCACAAGTCAAAATTAACAAAGAGAAAGACGAAACGTGTTGTCAGGTTGCAATATTCCATGTGTAGCAGTAGCTTGCATGGGTTATAGAACCGTGTACATCTTTTTGAACCATGGGTCGTATCAGTGTCTATCTTTCAAATGCACTGATAACGTCAAGTCTCTCAATCAATAAAATGGTTCACCTCATCCACTGCTATAAAACTCTGCTCAACAGCATCCTCAGGTGGAAGATAAAGGTGAAAACACAATTGAGCAGCGACATCAACATTCAGACTGACAATTGACAAAGATGAAAAGGATCAACCAGTTAGCACATTCAACCTGACATTCTAAAATTTCACTTTTTTTAATGAGAGAAAAACACCTCTAAATCGCAAACTCAGTACAGTTACACAAAGTGATGTGTTCCCACCATATTTGTTGCAAGCAGTTGAATGTCCATCAGATTTGGCCTTTAGGTCAGTGCTGACCACAGAGAGCCACATGACTCAGTGGTGTCGAGGAGCTTTGGGCCTGGGGATGATGGGAATGGGCCTGCTGTTCACGTGGGATAGAGGAAGTGGGGAGCCTCTTTGACATCAAGCATCCGACCATACGACCTGCAGTGTATTGGTTGCGTCTGTGGTTGTTTGCTTTCCCATGATTTATCGTAGCATTGCAGTTGACAGAGCAGCATGTCAATGGAAATAAACAGAGTGATTTTGTAGGATTTGTTCATCTGTGTTTTCTGCTGCTGACACCAGAAGCATTTATTGTGTGAAGACTCACAGGCTGCGTTTACACAGGCAGACCAATAAAAAAATGCAAATCCCCACTAATTGGTCTTTTGACCAATCACATCAGCTCTGAAAAAAATATCTGAAATGATTGGTCAAAAGACCAATTAGTGGAAAAAGATATCAGAAACGGGCTGCCCATGTAAACGCAGTGACTTTGGGCCTGGGCACTTTGTTTACCACACTGTTGTATGCATTAGAACAGAGCACATGACAAGGCAGAATGGAAGGTTACATTACACAGAGCAGTGGAACAGCCTATATGAATGACAACTCTGTCTGTCTGGAACCAGAGAGAAGAGAGGAAAGTAGAGTCTGCGTCTGGTCATACTCTTACCCTTAAAGGAGGGAAGCGGTCAGGCCATACCCGGGGCAGGGGAGGGCTGAAGATAAATAGCGTCTTGGGAATCTGTATACAGTGGCATGAGTCATGCCGTGCAGCACCTACCTATGCCTGACATTTACAGCAGGGAGAGAGGTGTTTACAATGCCGGACGCGGGTGAACAGGCACCTGGCTCCTTTTATTGTCAGGGAGAATTCCCACTTCCCTGCTCCAATGACCCAGTGCAGTGTGGATGTGTAGTGATGGTAATGATGTTACCCTCACTTCTTCCAGACTGACCTCCACTTAGGATCCTCTTCAACCTGGCTTTGGCTACCCTACTGAAAGTTTTACACAAAATGAATAAATTACATTTGCCATTCTAATGTGTTAATATATTTTAAATATATGTGGTGAAAAACTTGCAAACTAGAAATGCATTTCAAACCATATTTCTTTGTGTTTGTTTACAATAAATACATTTTCAACACATTTCGATGGGTACATTTCCTGTAGGGTTGGCATAGCTGTGCCAGGCATGCCAGCTTTGAGTCAGCCAATGCCCTCACCAGTCTCCAGTCTATTCATAGCACCACCACCACTCTCCCGTTTAGGCACACAGGCCAAGGGGGCCCATATGCATTTTTAAATTGCATTTGTTTTTCTCCTCTGAGTTGGGATACGGTCCTCTTTTAAATCCAGGGGCCTGCTATTCTCATGCAGTGTGTTGGAGTTGGATGAGAGGAATGAAAAGAGGCCCTCTGTGTTTTAGAGTGACAGTTAAAGTGAATGAGGACGTACCGTGTGTGTTTGACTTCTGGGTTATTATGCGACTCAGCTTCACAGTCAACACTGTATGTGGTGTGTGAGATGTCTTAAGCGGGTAGGTGTGATTCAGAAGCCCCGCTCACTGCGGCTCACTGTGCTCTTTCCACCAGGGCTGCAGCCATGGTTCATGCGTGACAAACCCATAGAGTAATCAGCCTACAGATAACTCGGAGGGATGTTCCTCCACCATGTAAGCGTGCCAATGTCTACACCCCAGTGTCAGACAGAGGAAACTCTGTGCGAGGAGACGACCCAGGCTGGACATCAAGCAGGACAGATAGACCTGTGTGGTCGTGTTGAGGGTTGCTGGGGCCCCCCTTGCCGTCTGCATAGGAAACACGTTAGGGCCACAGAATCGTCCTCGATTTCCTGCTTCGCTCAGCGGCCCGCTAAAGCACACAATCCCTTTGTGTTCACAACTGTCAAGTTCTCCTTACATTGTCCAGGCCACTCCGCGATCTCAAGTTAAACGCTCTCAGATTACTGCTTTGGGTATGGTATTTCAAACACAGCATTTGTAGGGTACCGGGGGCCTGCACAATAACCTCAGCACTGCTTCATAACAGGATAAAAAAATTGTATTTTTCATACGTAAAGAGTGTTGGAGTTGGTTAACTAAAACCTGCATTGCTAGAAGAGTTAGCTGAGTCTCTACTGTACTGTGTCAGAACAGAAGTGCAGGACTCTGGGAGAGAAGAGTCTGTAGCCAGTCACCCAGTAAAGCCAGGGAACAGGCATTAAATAAAGACAATACCATATATGTGCATTCCCTCTCCACAGCCTTATGGAAACACATCACCTGGAGGTGCGACCCCGTGACCTTATCTTGTCACACCACCCGAGCATGAGACAATGGCTCGCAGATTTACAGCAAAGGAGCAGGCTTTTCGGTTCGAATTTATGCTCTCATTTGACCATAATAGGTTGAGGCGAGGTAGAAAAAGTGTTGCTGGTAACTGAAGTTTCCCTGAGCAGAGGGAGAGAGAGGGCTGCCAAGCCCTGGGTGCTGGGGGTGAGGGGGCGAGAAGGGTTCTTTGGAGTTTTGTGAGGAATACAGTAGTGTGGTTGCCATGGAGACAGGGAAGCACTCTTCAGGGCCAGCTTATGAAGAAGAAAAGCAACCTCGCAGCGAGGGCAGTGAATACAGCGCCTGCCTGCCTGTCTGCCTGCCTGCCTGTCTGCCTGCCTGCCTGCCTGTCCGCGAATGGAAATAACGATTAGGAGCCACAGGTCTTACCTTTCATATCTCTGTCTGTGGGTCCATGAATAGGCCCTGTCATTCCCACTCTTCAACCTACATCCTGCTCTTAAAGAAGTCACATGCATCAACCTTCCCAGTTTCGTCATAATGACTTGTTCCACTGCGTAAAAGGCAGGCCATCCAAGGTTAGGTTGTGATTAGTCAGACAAAATAGGAAAATGACAGATGTATCAGCGACGTGACCAGGCCACCATCCTCTAGCTGTGGGCATGTTGGCTTGTTTAGTTGACGCACGCAGCTATCCAAACCATATATTTATCCATAATGCCTAGCCTTAAAACTTTACTCCAATGCCCTTAACCCCTTTAGGTCTAAGCCCTTAGAGCGCAATATCTACTAAGCTAATATATGGAATTGTTTTAAGGACCCCTGCAGGTATAAAAAAATATATACCTATATTTGATAAAACATTGAATTTGGCCTTTACTGCTATAGCCCATAGAAACGCATTGAATAACGCATTTGTACATGGCAAACAGACAGTGTCTGTCCTATTTCCGAGAAACATAAGAACTTTGTGAGAGTCTCCCTTTTCTATAAAGGTGACATATTATTTTGTAGCTCCAATGATTTGGTCTGGACAACTTGTTCTGTGAGAAGATCTCTTCGAAATGAGGATGTCCGCGACAGTTCAGACAACTGATGTAAAGCTTGTGGATGTTGTAGAGCGAAACAACCGTTGTGTTCATGAGTCTAATTTTTCGATGGTGGTGACACTAGTTTGTAGCTCAAACATTTCGGGTTTTACACATGATTTCGTGATGATTTTCTTGTCTGGATCTTGTCATGCATAGAAAAAGACCGCTATAGGTTCAAACTCTATATCGGTGGAAAGAAGGGATTGAGCTGCAGCCACAACAAGAAACAGCAAGTCTTTAGCAGAAACACACGGGGAGCTATTCAATATTCAAAATGACATCACTGTGTGACGCACAGGTCTGTCAATGTGACATAATAGTAGTCTACTTATAGGCTACTGTATGCATCCACATTTTTTAAGTGGAATCATATTGCTACATAATCTAAACACTTTTCCTGCTTGTCCATAGAAACATTGCTTGAGCTTCTCAGTGTCAGTTGTGTACAAATCAAATCAAATCAAATTTTATTTGTCACATACACATGGTTAGCAGATGTTAATGCGAGTGTAGCGAAATGCTTGTGCTTCTAGTTCCGACAATGCAGTGATAACCAACAAGTAATCTAACTAACAATTCTAAAACTACTGTCTTATACACAGTGTAAGGGGATAAAGAATATGTACATAAGGATATATGAGTGAGTGATGGTACAGAGCAGCATACAGTAGATGGTATCGAGTACAGTATATACATATGAGATGAGTATGTAGACAAAGTAAACAAAGTGGCATAGTTAAAGTGGCTAGTGATACATGTATTACATAAGGATGCAGTCGATGATGTAGAGTACATGATAGGCTCTGAGTGACAGTTATTTACAGTATGTTTGGCCGCCTCCAGCCTCTTTCCAGCCTCTTTCTTAGAAGCACCAGGGTGCATAGCGGTGGGCCACTGAAGGGGGGATTTCCTGACCCTTTACCACAGTATAAAGTTACCCTGGAGGGCAACCAAAATGGCCGTCACTCCATCTCCACCTCTTACTGTTGTACCATGGCAGCGGTAAATATTGATGTCTGCTGCTGTGTGTGACAGCTCAGGCCGGTAAAATGTGTCCTGGTATTAAACCCTCGTTTGGACTTGAGCCTCTTCCATTAATTTGGCTATTTTAGCAGGCATCGGCTGCATAGTGGCGGGCCTTGCAGACAGCTGTCCTCTAGCCCACTGGGGTGGGAGGCATTGTCCCCTGGCCTGTACACAGGACCTGATGCTCATCATTAGACAGAGCATTAGGTTCCAGGAAGAGACAGAGACTCACACACACTGCTTTTTCAGCAGAGAGAGAGAGAGAGAGAGAGAGAGAGAGAGAGAGAGAGAGAGAGAGAGAGACAGAGACAGAGACAGAGACAGAGACAGAGACAGAGAGAGAGAGAGAGAGAGAGATGGATAGAGAGAGAGAGATGGAGAGAGACAGAGAGAGACAGAGACAGAGACAGAGAGGCAGAGAGAGGGAGAGAAAGAGAGAGAGACAGAGACAGAGAGAGAGGTTAATTAACAGGGTAATGTTTAACAGCCAGTTGTAAACATCTAGATGTTTGAGAAAAGGCACGTAAGGGAGAGTGGGGTAAGTTGAGCCAAAGAGGATGAGACACACTTGTTTCTAGGAAAACATACACAAAATGAATAATTTGACCAAATATTTAGGAAGTCATCATTCCATTGAGTCTGTGAAGGAAGAAACCACAAGGAAAAAGTGGTTAGTAAGTTAGGTCCAAAAAACGATTTTCACAAAGTTAAACAAACGTATTGTGTTAGAGGTTTCATGATGCTTACATCTAAACAAAAGTAGATACTTTGAAGATGGTTTTATACATCAGTTGGGGTTTCTATAAGCTTAAAATGACGTCCTAAACCTAGCATGAAAGTTCTTCCTTGTGGCTATGTTGGCTAATATAGTCAAAATGTTTGCCTTGAGGTAAATTGAGCCAATGGCCACCATACAAATTATTATACAATTTTGTCAGTTTAATGCATAATATGCATAATATTTTGCAATGTGTCATGCATATGAACTCAAGATAGTACATTTTTATTGTTGAGCAAATTGAAATGTTTTCTTCCTAGGCGTAATGCAAGGCATTATCGCTGGAAAATGAGATAACAACAGGGTCTGGCCTATGTTAAAATTGTTTTAAAAATAAACTTACCCCACTCTCCCCTACTGTAATATTAAGTTAAAAGCTAGCGCGATGTAACGGCCATGACATTAAGGTGATATCCAATGTGTTCTGTTCACATAAGCTACATTTCTTCATCCCACTTTCTCTTAAAGCATCATTATGTATTTTAGAATGGGTTATTGTTTATAGAGTGTCTGGATCATTCAAAGGTTTTGTCTTAAAGCTACACTTGAAACATTGAGAACATTGAGTTGACCTGGGAAAGTAACTAAACTTGCCAACGCAGTAGTCATTCCCTCACTGTCTCTCTGTCACATTCACACTCTTTCTCCTCCTTTCTCTCAGCCTTTCACTTTCTTCTCTCTCTCTCTCTCTCTCTCTCTCTCTCTCTCTCTCTCTCTCGTTTGTCCTCCTTTTGTGGTTCTAGTAAGGATTCATGCAAGAGGCAGAGTGTGGAGGGTGTGTGGGGGCCATCAGCAGTGTTCGAGTCAGGGCAGGGAGGGCCACCACAGCACAGTCTGTCTCTGTCTATCTGATGGGCTCTGGGACAGTGGCTGCAGCCTGGACAACATCTGCTGGACCTGGGAGGAAATACAATGACGAATACTGCTGCCAGAACCATGGAGGTTCTTTCCACCACCACCACACTCTGAACATGGCCTTGCTGATGAACACCAGTTAGCCAGACTGAATCGTACAGTGATAGCAGTAGTGTTATTGCTCTACCTCAGTTACGTAATGGACCACCATTATAAATCAATTATTGAATGAGATGCATTTTGATTGAATTGATGCGTGGAAATACATTTTGGTCTGTCTCATTTTTTGGGGTCTTTGAGTTTTTCTGTTAGCGTCTGTCTGTGTAGTATGGCTGCATGCATATGCACAGTGTGATTTACTGTCTGTTCCCCTGCATAATGTACAGCGTTTTTGTGTTTATAGTTCGGTGCATGTCTGCGTGTCTATAGGATAGGTGTCTCCACGAGGCCTGCAATGTATGCCATTTTCTGTCCTCACCATAGCTAATCAATGACATCATCAACGATATAGTTCCCAAACCAAAAAGAACTCGAGCAGGACTGAGGCCCTTTAGGACTGGGGTTGTACACCCCTGACATAAGCAGCCTGACGGAGTGTCTCTGTGTAACCGTACAGCATGTCTTTGAATCGTCACTGTGTGTGTCTGTGTCTCAGTACAGTCCGTGTCTGTGCTCCTGGCTCCCCAGGAGAAGAGAGGACGGGGCTGGGAAACTGTGTGCTGCTGCAGCTGGGAAAGTGGGCCAGCACAGCGCTCACAAGGCCTCCACAGGAGCACTCCTTAAAAGGCCAGGATGAATGATGTCGTCGTGGACTCTCTTCTTTTCATTTTTTTTCTTTCCTTCTGAAAGAGGAGAGAAGCCTAGCAGCAGGCTTTGTGGAACTTGTCGTGCACATCAGACACACACACACAACATCGATGACTTCAGAGGGATGGAGTACGTAAGCCTCATGTCCATCATATTCTGACTGGTGCACACAGAGACCATGGGTTTATTTGACAAATTGCTACAGTATGTGTAGTCGTTCAATGGGGCAATGTTTATATTTGTCTCTATTAGATATTGGAAAAGTAGAATAAATCCCTGAGTAGTATAAAACTGTTATTTCCAGCAATGCAATCAAATTGTCTCCTCCTCTTCCTCACAGTCAAAGGTACGTAGTTCTCCATGATAGGGCATGTTTAAGGGAGAAAGTGAAGAAGAGAGAGGAAGAGAGGGCTGTCCACTTTGATAGAATGTGACATGAACATGGTTGACAACATGATGCGCCAAGGCAGGGTGCTCAAGCGTTCTGGACCATTTACAGTCTGCTGAAGGCTCTGGAGAAGGGCGTCATTAATTCAACTGTCATCCTTATGAAACCCCGGTTAATGTGCATGGTTCAGTCTTGGGGCCACTGAAGATGGAGAGAAAAACAAGATCATGGAGTGAGCCAAGGAATATATGGGAACAATAGCAGGTTCCCCTTCTACGAAAAATATAAACATTTCATCAACTACCATGTATGTGTTAATCTAGGTCGACAATACAAATATCAGCAAGATGTATCAAGTGATAATTTCTATGCTATGAAATTCTCATGCAGTTACCAGGAAGGCTCTTTAGCTACATCTTGACCCTAACAACTAATTAAAAAACACAGAGCATGTTCAGTAGCGGATGTCTTCTTCAGACAACAGCTGTTGGCCTCTCAGTTTCAGGGGGTTCAACTTTTTCCACCAGGACCTCACTGATAGGGGTCAAGGACTGCTTTATGTACACAATGCTACAACATGGCCGAACCCAGGGTCCCTCTTAAACCCCTGTTTGCCTCCACACAGGACAATTTGGTAGCCCTGTCTGAAGTCTTCCCTTTCTCCGCAGTAAACCACCGCACCAAAGGGCCTGCGATGCGAAGCGAGTGTGAGCTGTTCCTCCTCTCCCCACTACGCCCAAATCTGTGAGCCATCTGCTGTTATGTGAGGAATGTGCTGCACACTTTATGGACATATATGTACCAGCGCTTTGACGTCTTCCCTATTTTTAGACAACGGCCCCGCTGCTGGAGGTTGTCATTATGATGTCACACAGGCTCTGAAAATAAATCAGTTTGTTTGTCTTAGGTTGCACCTCCCGCCTGCTTTCCATGTCAAGTCTGTTTGTGTTTACATGTCTGTTAAACTGCATTTTTTTGATGGCTTCCATGCAGGCTGGTCACAGTTCCAAGGACATTTCCTTGAGCGATTTCCAAATGTGGAGTTGATTGGAGGACAATGTGGTGTGTGGATTGAAACCCTTTTCAGAGCTGAGAACCTGAAAATGGTTCCTTTTGCTGTGTCTTTTCCCATGACAATGTTGAAGTCCATCTCCAGGATCGCGTAGATCTCGATTGGAGTCAGCTGATATTCAGTTCCCTGGAGGAGATGCATAAAATTCATATGTAAAACTGTAACCAGAAAATAAGCATTAATGGGCTGGATGATTTCCATGTCATATGAATTGGATGATAATTACTTCCCTGCTATAGTTTAGTTGTCACTTTCTCTATTGGTAGATATATCAAATTATTGTACCCCTATTTTGAATAGACAACGAGTCCATTATGTAATGATCACATCCTGAAAACAGCATGCAATGAGAGATGTATATGCTCTCCTGTGTGTGAGTGTGAGATTACATGCACACATTAACACGTGGGAGACCTGTATGTGTGTGCGTGGGTGCGTGGGTTTGTGCGTGTGTACGTGTGTGTGTGTGTGTAGAGAGAGGGGCATCAAACCATGCAGGGTGAGTTGATCTGGGGTGACAGGTAAATGTGTTTGACTAAGTCTGATTTAGGGAAGCTCTGACATGAGGATCCCCCAGAGGTGTCTGGGAGGTACACAGTGACTGGCTCCACAAGCTGCATGTCACCCCTCCCTCTCCCTCTCTCTCTCCGACACATACACAAAAACACACCTTATGTCCTCCACCCTCCATCCTCCACCACACCCCTAGTACAGGCAGAGGAAGAGAAGAAGCGAGAGATTTTACTCTGCCCAAAATCTGTCCACTAAAATAATCCCACAACGTGAGGAATTTTAGCATGGAGGTCAATGAGAGAGTGTGGAATAACTTATTTTCTATGTGAGGTTTATTTGATTGAATAGAAGTTTGGTTAGGTTGTTACGAATGCACTGATATAAGTGAACGCACATGGCATTTCGCAACTTTATATCAAAGCATTGCCTGTTGTCATAGAGATAGATAAAGGGCACATCATGGATATAACCTGTTTTAGCATTGAAATTGCCCTTGAGAGCTTCCACCATTTTAAAGTAGTCAACTGGGTGGGGATTCCTATGAGTTGGGAGATATCAGCCAATGAAGAAAAAGAAAATGGACTATGATAAAATGGAGATAGCCTCAAAGGCACTGCCTATGCTGTCACAGATGCTATAATGGCACAGATACAAAGATGAGTCATTTTTCTATCTCTATCGCCTGTCTTCCATGTAAGTATCTTCCTTCTTATGGGCTAGAATGGTCCCACCTGATCTCGCCTCCTCCCGCCTGCCATCCATCTTTGAGGACATGTAATTACCATTGTTAGAGTGGTCACTTGACTATCTTGTCAATATAATAGACAGTCTTTGGTACATGTAATGCGTGAGCACTGATCAGGGCCTGTCACGGGGCTGATGACAATTTCCACATGATGAACAGCGTCAGTCGTCGGCTTGTCTTCTCGGACACGGGACACCTTGTCATCCGGCCTAATAGCTCAGAGACAACACTGACATTACCTCATTATCATGTAGCAGGAGAGAATACCCATTCAGACTGGCTTGTTGTATTCTACCCTATAAAACTCAACATTTTGTAATGTATACCTGCAAAATACGTTATATATTTTCCATTGAACCTCAATATATATATATATTTTTTAAATTTTATTTCACCTTTATTTAACCAGGTAGGCAAGTTGAGAGCAAGTTCTCATTTATAACTGCGAACTGGCCAAGATAAAGCAAAGCAGTGCAACACAAACAACAACACAGAGTTACACATGGAATAAACAGCCAATAACAGAATAGAAAAAATCTATATACAGTGAGTGCAAATGAAGTAAGATTAGGAAGGTAAGGCAATAAATAGATCGTAGTGGCAAAGTAATTACAATTGAGCAATTAAACACTGGAGTGATAGATGTGCAGAAGACGAATGTGCGAGTAGAGGTACTGGGGTGCAAAGGAGCAACAACAAAAAACAATATGGTGATGAGGTAGTTGGATGGGCTATTTACAGATGGGCTATGTACAAATGCAATGATCTGTGAGCTGCTCTGACAGCTGATGCTTGAAGTTAGTGAGGGAGATATGAGTCTCCAGCATCAGTGATTTTTACAATTCGTTCCAGTTATTGGCAGCAGAGAACTGGAAGGAAAGGCGACCAAAGTAGGAATTGGCTTTGGGGGTGATCAGTGAAATATACCTGCTGGAGCGCTTGCTATGGGTGGGTGCTGCTATGGTGACCAGTGAGCTGAGATAAGGCGGGGCTGTTTGGCAGGATAAGCCCAGTCAAAACTGTTCGCTGCTCTGGCCCCCCAATGGTGGAACAAACTCCCTCACGACGCCAGGACAGCGGAGTCAATCACCACCTTCCGGAGACACCTGAAACCCCACCTCTTTCAGGAATACCTAGGATAGGATAAAGTAATCCTTCTCACCCCCCCCTTAAAAGATTTAGATGCACTATTGTAAAGTGGCTGTTCCACTGGATGTCTTAAGGTGAACGCATCAATTTGTAAGTCGCTCTGGATAAATGACTTAAATGACTTAAATGTAAATGTAATGTAAATAAGTGAAATAGGAAGCCGATTCCAGATTTAATTTAATTTTGGATTGGAGATGCTTAATGTGAGTCTGGAAGGAGAGTTTGCAGTCTAACCAGACACCTAGGTATTTGTAGTTGTCCACATATTCTAAATCAGAACTGCCCAGAGTAGTGATTCTGGACGGGTGGGTAGCTGTGAGCAGCGATCGGTTGAAGAGCATGCATTTAGTTTT
The DNA here is from genome assembly GCF_034236695.1 of Oncorhynchus nerka. Classification (NCBI taxonomy): domain Eukaryota; kingdom Metazoa; phylum Chordata; class Actinopteri; order Salmoniformes; family Salmonidae; genus Oncorhynchus; species Oncorhynchus nerka. Next base: position 55,275,777 of record NC_088418.1, read on the forward strand.
GCTTGTGTTTAAGAGCAGTTGGAGGCCACGAAGGAGAGTTGTATGGCATTGAAGCTCTTCTGGAGGTTAGTTAACACAGTATCCAAAGAAGGGCCAGAGGTATACAGAATGGTGTCGTCTGTGTAGAGGTGGATCAGAGAATCACCAGCAGCAAGAGTGACATCATTGATGTATACAGAGAAAAGAGTTGGCCCGATAATTGAACCCTGTGGCACCCCCATAGAGACTGCCAGAGGTCCGGACAACAGACCCTCCGATTTGACACACTGAACTCTGTCTAAGAAGTATTTGGTGAACCAGGTGAGGCAGTCATTTGAGAAACCAAGGCTGCTGAGTCTGCCGATAAGAATGTGGTGATTGACTAAGTCGAAAGCCTTGGCTAGGTCGATGAAGACGGCTGCACAGTATTGTCTTTTATCGATGGCGGACTCAATGATATCGTTTAGGACCATGAGAGTGGCTGAGGTGCACCCATGACCAGCTCGGAAAACAGATTGCATAGCGTAGAAGGTACGGTAGGATACGAAATGGTCAGTGATCTGTTTGTTAACTTTGCTTTTGAAGACCTTAGAAAGGCTAGTAATAGGGGTTGCAACAATTGCGGTGGATAATTTTAGAAAGAGAGGGTCCAGATTGTCTAGCCCAGCTGATTTGTAGCTCTTTCAGAACATCAGCTATCTGGATTTGGGTGAAGGAGAAATCGGAGAGGCTTGGGCAAGTTTCTGTGGGGGGGTGCAGGGCTGTTGACCGGGTAGGGGTAGCTAGGCGGAAAGCATGGCCAGCCGTAGAAAAATGCTTCTTGAAATTCTCAATTATAGTGGATTTATCAGTGGTGACGGTGTTTCCTAGCCTCAGTGCAGTGGGCAGCTGGGAGGTGCTCTTATTCTCCATGGACTTTACAGTGTCCCAGAACCTTTTGGAGTTTGTGCTACAGGATGCAAATTTCAGTTTGAAAAAGCTAGCCTTTGCTTTCCTAACTGCCTGTGTATATTGGTTCCTAACTTCCCTGAAAAGTTGGATATCGCAGGGGCTATTCGATGCTAATGCAGTACGCCACCGGATGTTTTTATGCTGGTCAAGGGCAGTCAGGTCTGGAGTGAACCAAGGGCTATATCTGTTCCTGGTTATACATTTTTTGAATGGGGCATGCTTATTTAAAATGGTGAGGAAAGCACTTTTAAAGAATGACCAGGCATCCTCTACTGACGGAATGAGGTCAATATACTTCCAGGTCGATTAGAAAGGACTGCTCACTGAAGTGTTTTAGGGAGCGTTTAACAGTGATTAGGGGTGGTCGTTTGACCACAGAGCCATTACGGACGCAGGCAATGAGGCAGTGATCGCTGAGATCCTGGTTGAAGACAGCAGAGGTGTATTTAGAGGGTAGGTTGGTCAGGATGATATCGATGAGGGTGCCCATGTTTAGGGATTTGGGGTTTACCTGGTAGGTTCATTGATAATTTGTGTGAGATTGAGGGCATCTAGCTTAGATTGTTGGATGGCCGGGGTGTTAAGCATGTCCCAGTTTACGCCACCTAACAGTATGAGCTCTGAAGATAGATGGGGGGCAATCAATTCATATATGGTGTCCAGGGCACAGCTGGGGGCAGAAGGTGGTCTATAACAAGCTGCAACGGTGAGAAAGGTGGATTTTAGAAGTAGAAGCTCAAATTGTTTGGGCACAGACCTGGATTGTATGACAGAACTCTGCAGGCTATCTCTACAGTAGATTGCAACTCCGCCCACTGTGGCAGTTCTATCGTGCCGGAAAATGTTGTAGTTAGTGATGGAAATTTCTGGATTTTTGGTGGCCTTCCTAAGCCAGGATTCAGACACGACTAGGACATCCGGGTTGGCAGAGTGTGCTAAAGCAGTGAATAAAACAAACTTAGGGAGGAGGCTTCTGATGTTAAACTCTTGGAACCACCCCCCCTCCCAGATCCGGGATAATTGTCATCAACAACTATCAACTCCATCAAATTATGCTTTACAGCGAAAACAATACAAGCGTTTGTGTAAGTTTATCGATATACTAGAAAAACATTATGTACACCTTGCGGCAGGTAACTTCAGAAAAAAATCAGAAGAGCAATCAAATGAATCGTTTACCTTTGATGAGCTTCGGATGTTTTCACTCACGAGACTCCCAGTTAGACAGCAAATGTTCCTTATGTTCCATAAATATATTTTTTATATCCAATTACCTCCGCTAGTTTGATGCATTACGCCTAGGAATCCGCCGGAAATAGCGGTCATGACAACGCAGACAAAAATTCCAAATTTTATCCATAAAACCGACAGAAACATGGCAAACATTTTTTATAATCAATCCTCAAGGTGTTTTTCAAATATTATATTATAATATATCAACCGGGACAGTTGACTTTTCACTAGGACCGGGAGGAAAAATTACTACCTCTCTGTTTAGTGCAAAAATCACACTGAGCCAACAACTGACCACTTATGCAATGTGAACGTTTACGCTCATTCGTCAAAATAAAGGCCTGAAACTATGTCTAAAGGCTGTAGACACCATAGGGAAGCCACGGAAAAAGGAATCTGGTTGATATCCCTTTCAATGGGCAATAGGGATGCATAGAAAGACAGGGGTTTCAAAATAAGAGTCACTTCCTGATTGGATTTTTCTCAGGATTTCACCTGCAATATCAGTTCTGTTATATTCACAGACAATATTTTTACAGTTTTGGAAACTTTAAAGTGTTTTCTATCCTAAGCTGTCAATGATATGCATATTCTAGCATCTGGTCCTGAGAAATAGGCAGTTTACTTTGGGAACGTTATATTTCCAAAAATAAAAATAGTGCCCCCTAGCTTCAAGAGGTTAACATGCATGAAACCAAGGCTTTTACGGTTACAGAAGTCAACAAATGAGAGCACCTGGGGAATAGTGTAATGCTGGGGGATACAGGGCCTGGGTTAACCTCTACATCACCAGAGGAATAGAGGAGGAGTAGGATAAGGTTCTTAAGGCTATAAGAACCAGTCATCTATTGCATTCAGAACAGAGAATAAAGGAGCAGGTTTCTGGGCATGGAAGAATAGATTCAAGGCATAACAGACAAGGGCTCTGGATAAGAGCGTCTGCTAAATGACTTAAATGTAAATGTAAATGTGAATACAGTGGAGGTAAACCTAGGTATTGAGGGACGATGAGAGAGGTTTTGTCTCTAGAGACATCATTTAAACCAGGTGAGATCACCGCATGTGTGAGAGGTGAAACAAAAGGGCAAGCTAAGGCATATTGACTAGGGCTGGAGGCTCTACATTGAAATAAGACAATAATCACTAACCAAAACAGCAATGGACAAGGCATATTGACATCAGAGAGAGGCATGTGTAGCCGAGTGATCATAGGATCCAGTGGGTAGCTAGGTGAGCTAGAGAAACAGCGATTCAGACAGCTAGCGGGCCGGGGATAGCAGGCTAGCGGAAGGGCCTTAGGGGGACGTAGCAACGGAAGAGTCTGTTGTAGCCCCCTCGGACGGTTACGCCGGCAGACCAGTCGTGATGGATCGGCAGGGCTCTGTGTAGGCAGTAAAAGGGTCCAGGCCAATTGGCAAAATAGGTATTGTAGCCCAAGAAATTGGCTGATGGACCTCTTCAGCTAACAGTCCGATATGCTCTAGACGGCTGGCAGGCTAGCAGATGGGGCTTCTGGGGACGTCGCGACAGAGGAGCCTATTGAAACCCCCTCGGGCGGATTGCATCGGTAGACCATTTGTGATGGATCGGCGGGGATCTGTGTCGGCAGTAAAAATGGGTCCAGGCCAATTGGCAAAATAGGTATTGTAGCCCAAGGAGTGGCTGATGGACCTCTTTCAGCTAGCCGGGAGATGGGTCTAGCAAGAGGCTAGTTCCAGGCTAACTGGTGCTTGCTTTGGGACAGAGACGTTAGCCAGGAGTATCCATTCGGATAGTAGCTAGCTAGCTGCGATGATCCAGGTGAAAAGATTTAGAGCTTGCGGTAGTAATCCAGAGATGTGGAGAAAAAGCAGTCCGGTATGCTCTGGGTTAAATCGCGCTGTGCAGACTGGCAGGAGCTGACCGTGCTAAGGTTAGCTGATGACCGCTAGCAGTGGCCAACTGACTACTAGCTAGTAAGCTGGCTAGCTTCTGTTGGGGGTCCCGGTTCTCAAGTATAGAAAATAGCACATCCATACCAATAGATTGTATATTGGCAGCCATTTTGTTTTTACTATCTCTGGGCCTAGGATGGAGTGGGACCAGTGGGACCAGTGCAGTGGGACCAGAGACGGAGGCTGTTATTGTGACTTTGGACATTCAGCTGACCTTGACCTAATTTGTTACTCTAAATTTAAAGCGCATCCCAGAAAGCCGTAGTGACATAACCACCATAGTCTAGTTCCATGGTCAAAATCATTGACCATTAGCAGCTATGCTGAAACGGTTACTGTGTGGTGTAGACTGGCCTTGGAGTCTGTCAGAGGGCCGACGTACAACACAGTTGTCTGGTCATGAAGGGCAAGGCGAGAGAGGGACACTGGCTGTGTTTGGAATAGGATTACAATGAGCTTGATGAGCTATTTCACTCTATTTGTTTAATGAGAGAACGTCTGTCTGTCAACACAGCTGAGTAATTCTACTCCTGTTAGAAATGCAGGTCTCAGCATAGCTTCCCTGGAGGCTGAATATTCATATTCACACCTGTGACACCAAGCCCTCATCTCACCAAAGCAGAATCACTCTCATTGAATTATTATTGCATTTTATGATAATACATGAATGCATTAATCCTGCTATGTTAATGACAATGCCATCTCCTTCTACGTGTGTATATTGTATACTTCAGGCCACCTGTGTTAGTTAACTGATAAACCAACTGTATTGTGTGCTAAAATAATAGTTTTGTTTCAGCTCAGGAGCATGATTTTTACCTCCTCACTGGTCTTCTGATTCTGGTGAGTGGAGAGCTGCAACATAAACGCTAATAATGAGTGTCTCCAGTGTAAAGAGAGGGGGAGAGTTGTATCTAAGTAAACAGAGGACCACAGCTCTATTTATAACTCTGGTTGGAGGGTCTATTCTGTTTGCTTCATCTTGCAGACACTCAACACTGCTGCTCCAGGGCTTCCTGTGTAAAATGGAGGGTCTCTCACTGTACATGTGCCAACTCTCCACAGTGGTAACCATGGCGGACTAGGTTTAAGGAGGATTATGTCTTTAATGGCCAGAGGCTCTGGTTGTCTATCTATCTACAGTATTTTTGGTCTGGGCTTCCATTCGCTCTGTAGATAGTCAACTAACACTGGCTACAATGTTGTGGATAGATAATACTAATTTCCTGTAACTAGTTGTTTTGCTCTGGAACTCTGGGGTCATGGGGGATATGAGGCCGATGGGAAACAAGATATATGACACCTGTTAATTGAAACGTGAAGCTGTCTGCATGCAGATTTGACTGCCTTGAAGTCCTGTCCATGGCAAATGGACTGGTCTGGTGAACTTTGAACCCTTAGATAGAGATGTCTCCACTGGGCTCCCATCCACTGATCATCAAAAGGGTTTGAGTTCAGTTCCAACTGAGGGTTGAAGACCCGACAGCCCTCAGGTTGAGTGATCGATCAAGTGGCTGCCCTTTTCATCACATGGTTGCCACGAAGGTAGGCTAAATGGAATGGAGTCTGGATAGGAGATATAACCAATAGTAACTCTAAAGGGGAAAGCCTTTGTCCCAGAGGTATATTTTACTCTTTGAAGTCAAGAGGCTTTCTAATATATTCTCCATTATCAACCACTCATTAATGTTAACCACTGATATGTATACTGTCATGGAGAAATGGAGGAAATTAGACAGACAGACAGACAGACAGACAGACAGACAGACAGACAGACAGACAGACAGACAGACAGACAATGAGGAAGTGACAAGAAAAATAAGCAACAGCAAATCCTCCCATTGTTAATAAGCCAATAGACACAAATGGAGGAGTAGACAGCTGAGAGTGCCTCTCGTCCACTGGGCTCTTGATGACGCTGCCAGTGCCAATGTTGCCATGGTAATAATTAGCAGCCCATAGGAGTGAACAGGTCAGCTGTTTGGTAGAGAGACTAAACACACTCCATCACCAATGGCCTATATGTTGTTAACCTTTTATGACAATAAACGATGGATAGGCAGGCGTCTTTATCCATGGTTTGCTCTGTGACTAATTTGAGCTTTTAGCTCTAACCCATTACCGGTTGCTGCACAGCTCCAGATTCATACTATTATTAGACTCTTGATATGAAACAAGGTCAGTCCAATAGCCTTGTCTTATTAGGCTGCCACTACTTTGCCTTAAAGAGACATGTATCCCTGTACCAGTAGAGTAATGTGCATAGTATACATCCATTCATCACAGTAAACCATAGGAAGTATAACCCCACACTGTGGGATATCTTACAAGTTGAAAGTTCCTTTGATGGACTACAGTATCTGTGTATGTGAAGCCTTTAGACTAGTAGAGAGAATGGAGTGACGCTATAGTAGGAAGAGCTGCTAAGTGAGGGGCCTGCCCTGTATCTGGCTGAGGCAGGACCTCAGGGGGGGATTGGCGAGGGACGCTCTTGCTGAGATATATCTCGTGTTGAACACAGGGGCGCACCAGCAAATTTTGCCTACCCGCTCACAACAGAGAAATATTACTCCTTACGTTGAAGAAGCCACATGCTCAGTGGTGTAGATATCCTAAGAGTGTGAATTCAAAGTGACAAGCTCCCTGAGACTACAGAGAGAAGCTGAGCCTCCCCCATAAGGAGGCTCTGAGCAGCACAGTGAAAAAGGGGGCCCTGGGACAGCTGCAAGGGGGGGGCAGCTCCATCACAGATCTGTCTGACCCCTGGATGCAAGAGTCAAATCCCTGAGTCTCTCTGCCTCAGTGTCTCTGCTCTGCTGCTGTTTGCTGGGCGCCACAATTATACCCTGCACTGAGAGTTTAGCCACAGCTTATTCTTTCCACTACTGCCTTTCTGCTATCTATTTAGTGATGTGTTTCCATGGTTTGGTTGTTGGTTGTATTTGGTCTTCTGTGAACCTCAAATTGATTGGACTCATCAACAACTGACATGGGCAATAAACTACACTTCAACCCTTGAGAAGCTTGTCTCACAGAAGCGTGAAGTGTGTCACCCACAATGTCAAACCTAAAACCCCAGCCTTACATACCATACAGTCATTTTATTAATTTACTTGGGGGAACTGCTCAATAGATTTCTATAGAAATTATGCAAACATGTGCGCACACACACACACACACACACACACACACACACACACACACACACACACACACACACACACTCAATTCATGTGACTGGCTGCTGCGGAGATCAGCTTGCTATTATTACTCTATTCAATGAGGAGGGTCTGACAGAATCTAACCACACTGCCTCAGCCAACTCAGCTCAACTCATGGTGGTTCAAAGTTCCACATGTAACATACTTTGAATATTTACAGTAGAGGCGTAGGACCTATTTGTCAATGACAGACATGGATGAGCACAGATGTATAGGAATGGTTGCATTGGGCCTGCTGCCTATTTAAACGTCATGCTGTGCTTTTCTGGGAATGTGATGACATGTACTTTGCCCATTGCAAAACAGCAGGCCCGAGAGCGACACTGTCTGCAGACCTGCTAACTCTCACCTGATACCAGGGGCTGGAGGAGAGCTTTAAAATCTGACAGTGACTAATTGAAGAGGCTACGGTCTGAGCCGGCACTATCTATGCATTTCTTGCCATTGCCTTTCGCATCCCAGATAACATCAAAGCAGGACTATTTCTATCAGTGTGATGATTGCACTGCAGTCTGTGTTTTCTGCTCTGGGAGGAGTTGAGTGTATGTCACAGGCGCCAACGTCACCGAGGCAGCAGGCAGTGGGCGACAGGAAGTGGGCGCCTGGCTTCACTCAGATGGTGCTCACTCGTCCACACTCACCCAGCTCTGAGTGGCTGCTGCCTCAGTTACCTTCTGGGACATGTTACTGTAGTTAGTGAATATGTCTGAAGAGACCGTTTTACTGTCAATGGTAGTCAGTTATTTATTGGAAGGATTCTAACTAAGCTGTATTTTATCTTCAGTGCAATATCTGATCATTTAACCCTGTCCAATATATTAACAGTTTCACTCCCACTCACAACCACAGGCAATAGCAATCATCCCACTCACAACAGTCCACAATATTGTATAGTCCTCCACCCTCGGCCTCAGTCAGCAATCCCTTATGCTCTTAGACTCCTCACCTCATCTGGTTTTACAAACCACATCAGGGAACAGTTGCTTCAGAAACACTCAATTACAACAGTAAACACCAGCTTCCCCTGAGGAATCAGTCATAGGTATAACCGTTCTGACACAAGATCACACAGCAGCACACACAAACAACAAGCCCCTGGGATAAGTCTTTAAAACTTCAGTCACTAACATGTCAATGGACACTGCCAAAAAGAGAGTGTTGGTGGTTCTCTCTACCAAACAGCTGACCTGTTCACTCCCTATGGGCTGCTAATCATGGTCCTCTGTGAGGAAGAGGAACAACAGCAAACAGTCCTCTGGCATCAAAGTGAAAGGTAATGAAGGACAGGGTTCGTCTGGATTTCCTTCCCTCCCAGTGACACATGATGACTGGACTGGCCTGTATGCAGTTGAGGCAGCCACTAATGGCCCACGTGAGCATTGTGGTAAACACAATTGTTTAATGTTTAAGGAAAAGACACCTAAACATTTACTATACATTCAAGAGGTAGGTTAGTCCACATGGGAAAAGCCAAACAGAACGCACCAGTCATATAACTGATGTGGTTGGATGATGGATCACATGGTTGCCCCAGGGAGAAAATGACCACTGTTAGACAAGCAGAAGGGTTGTGATGGTTGTGGCGACTGACTACAGACAGGACCTGGCAGGTTGGGAAGTACAGGCCAGAAGGAGGGGCGGTGGAGAGTGGATATTAATTCACCTTGGGGGCCGTATGATCTACTGTTTCTCTGCTGAGGCATCCAATCAGAGGCCTGTAACAAATTAGCACTATGATGTCTCAGAAGGCCTTGGCTGTAAGATAGATAGAGCTTGGCTCTGTATTACACCCACAGATGGTTTCTTGGTGGTACCTGCCTCGTGGAGAGAGACAATTCATTGCCATGCTTGACTCTGCCTGCATCGCAGACTTTGTCTTCTATATTCCGCTCAAGCTACCAATGATCCCTGCAAATTTTATTACAAGCAAATGGATTTACTGTGTTTGACGTGACATCATCCTTACATAATGAATGGTTGGTTCTTTATAATCTAACCCGTGGGAAAGGTGTAGCTGTTCAGTCTCACATACAGTATGGTGCTGCATGTTATGTATAGTAATAGCATAAACCGATGACAGTAAGGTGTTTAGGTAGGAGAGGGGCCCTGCTTTAAGGTTGATATACAATTTCTCCACTATTGGCTTGACAATCAACATTTGAAAGCAGTAGCAAGAACTTTTGAAGTTGATTTTGACACACATTTGACACATTTTCTAGTGTGTGTTTCTTCGGTAGGATGATTTCATTGAGTTTGAGCACCTCCATTAACACATTGAGAAGAACAATACGTAGACGCTGACAGATTGTCAGTGTTCCAATACAAACACTACAGATATCAACGCCGTCCAACACACGTACCTTGAGCTCACTCACACTGCCCATCACATTACGGGGAGGTCTGCTCCCTGCAATGCCCAGCAGCAGCTTACACATCACGTTCCACTACTAGCTCTCCTGATATCAGCACATAAAACCCTTTTAGCCATCATCCTGACACCACAGACGTTTGGCGTGCTCCACCTCCCCTGTGACTAAACACAAAAGACCTCCCTCCAGGATCTCCTGATGGCTGTTTGCACCATAGAGTTTTGGTTCGAGGGGTGGCCAGTAAATCAGGATGAACTGGGCCTGATCCCCCTTCTGTGTATCTTGGCCTCCCACGGGTTCTCCTGGCCTAGAGATCCTCCACGCCTCAGCGTCGGTCCTACCAGGAGGCTGATTTATGCTCTGAGTCTGCAGAAATCAATTACTGTTAAGTCTGTCCTCCTTATGATTAAAAAAAGATGGCAAAAAAGACCTAGATGGCAAAAAAGACCTAGATGGCAAAAAAGACCTAGATGGCAAAAAAGACCTAGATGGCAAATATAATCTATCTAAAAAACTGGAGGCCACTTACACTTCAATAGCAGCTACCTCTCAGAGAGTTTTTACATTTCAAGAGGAGTTAAAGAAGGGTGTCCTCTGTCACCATATCTATTTGTTATGGCCATCGAAATGCTAGCTATTAAAATCAGATTAAAGAACAATGTTCGAGGATTTGAAATCCAAGGCTTAAAAACAATGTTATCTATGTATGCCGATGACTCACGTTTTATATTAAGTCAGCAAGCTAGATCCCTGTGTTGTCTCATTGAAGATCTAGATTACTTTTCAAATCAAATCAAATGTATTTATATAGCCCTTCTTCAATCATCTGATATCTCAAAGTGCTCTACAGAAACCCAGCCTAAAACCCCAAACAGCAGGCAATGCAGGTGTAGAAGCACAGTGGCTAGGAAAAACTCTAGAAAGGCCAAAACCTAGGAAGAAACCTAGAGAGGAACCAGGCTATGAGGGGTGGCCAGTCCTCTTTTCTGTTCTCTATGGACTTAAACCTAATTATGTGTACAATATTACGTATTGAATCTTTAAAAAAGACAACTTTTACATTACACTGCAGTTTACCTATAAAATGGGCTGACGGGGAAGTAGACATACTTGGTGTTCATATCACAAGATATATAAATGATCTCTCCACAATGAATTTCGATAGAAAACTACTAAAAATAGAGAAGATCCTGCAACCATGGAGAGGTAAATACTTGTCTATTTATGGGAAAATTGCAGTGATTAACTCCTTAGTCATATCTCAATTTACTCACTTACTTATGACTCTGCTTACTCCCGATGTCATGCCCTGACCTTAGAGAGCTGTTTTATTTCTCTATTTGGTGAGGTCAGGGTGTGATGTGGGGTGGGCATTCTATGTTTTGTATTTCTTTGGTTTTGGCAGTGTGGTTCCCAATCAGAGGCAGCTGTCTATGGTTGTCTCTGATTGGGAATCATACTTAGGTAGCCTGTTTTCCCATCTATGTTGTGGGATCTTGCTTTTAAAAAAAAATATATATATATATATATATATATATATATATATATTTTTTTAGCTCTGTGAAGCTGGCAGAACGTGATGGCCGTTATATTCCTTTTGTTGTTTTTTGTTTGGTGTTCTGAGAGTTAAAGATCATGAACACTTATCACGCTGCACCTTGGTCTACTTCTTCAGATGATCGTTACTCCCAATGATTCATTTTTCAAATCATATGAGCAGAAAATATTAAGCTCTATCTGGGATGCTTAACCAGACAAGATAAAGCATGCCAATCTATAGAATGAATATGAACTGGGTGGGTTGAGATGATTAAATATAAAAGCACTAAACATATCTCTAAAAGCTTCACTTATACAAAAGTTTTACTTGAACCCTAAATTGTTGTCAAGTAGATTACTAAGAAAAGCTCATCCAATGTTTAAAAATAGCCTTTTTGCCCTTGTGCAGATTGCCATGTCTCATTTTCAATTAATTGAAAATTGAACCCTTTTCAAAGTATTTCTCTATTTCAAACAAGCATTGCAAAGCTGTTTACAATTTCAATTTCATCCCCCTGAAAAGATAAAACGAATATTACAACAAATATTATGACTGAACTCAAATGTGCTGGTTGATAGAAGACCTGTGTTTATGGAAAATATGTTTGAAAAGTGTATTTTGTTTTTAAACGATATTGTAAATTGAAATGGTAGATTTATGTCTTTCATAGAGTTCTCAGAATTGAATGGGAAGGTCTGCTCAATCAAAGATTAGAACCAACTGATTACATCATTACACCAAAAATGGAGGATACAGGTGGCAGTGGGAGGTGGTATGGAACTGGTCTGCCTGCCCAATATAAAGGATCCAAACTGGCGGAGGAATGAAATTAGCATAAATAGGAAAGTATACCAGTTTCATTTGAGGACCAGGATGTTGACAGCTGTGCCATACAGATTGTAAAATAGTTGGGAAGAGATTTTTGATATACCGATTCCATGGTACAGGGTGTAGGAGTTCAAGACTTGCCACCAACAAAATGTTGAGTATTTGGGGCATGCAATCATCGCAGCTCTGCAGATGTTGTTGTGAGGATTCATAATCAATATACCATTTGTTTTGGTTTTGACCTCAGGTAGTCTGTTTCTGGTCTCAGGGTCTGGAATGGCTGAAAAAGCTTAACATGAATCTAAAATTGATCCTAGAAATAGCATTGTTGGGAGATCTGGAGAGACTTGGTCAGTCAAATTCTAACATACTAATACTCTAAAAGTATTTATCTTCAACTCACAATCTGTGGATAGTATTCGATTAGATAGATTCAAACTTTATGTTAAACATCACAGGATTATTGAAAGATATTCTGTATGGTGCATAGAAATCCGAAGAGGGTGGCCAGCAGAGATAGGTGGGATGGGACGAGGGAGGCTGAGGGTTGGGATGTGGAATTGGAGACAAGTGGGAGTGGGATAAAATGACTGTCAATGTTTGCTTGAGGCTGATGCCAAGCAGCTGTTTGTACGCGTGTACACATGTAAATACACACACTCTCATTCAAACACACACACATCTACTTTGTGCATGACACAAGTCATTTTTCCAACAATTGTTTACAGACAGATTATTTCACTTTAATTCACTGTATCACAATTCCAGTGGGTCAGAAGTTTACATACTCTAAGTTGACTGTGCCTTTAAACAGCTTGGAAAATTCCAGAAAATGATGTCATGGCTTTAGAAGCTTCTGATAGGCTAATTGACATAATTTGAGTCAATTGGAGGTGTACCTGAGGATGTACTTCAAGGCCTACCTTCAAACTCAGTGCCTCTACTCTTGACATCATGGGAAAATCAAAAGAAATCAGCCAAGACCTCAGAAAATTGTTTTTAGACCTTCACAAGTCTGGTTCATCCTCGGGAGCAATTTCCATACTCCTGACGGTACCACATACAAACAATAGTACGCAAGTATAAACACCATGGGACCACACAGCCGTCATACCGCTCAGGAAGGAGTCTTAGAGATGAACGTACTTTGGTGCAAAAATGCAAATCAATCCCAGAACAACAGCAAAGGACCTTGTGAAGATGCTGGAAGCAACAGGTACAAAGGTATCTATATCCACAGTAAGACGAGTCCTATATCGACATAACCTGAAAGGTAACTCAGCAAGGAAGAAGCCACTGCTCCGAAACCGCCATAAAAAAGCCAGACTACCATTGGTAACTGCACATGGGGACAGAGATCATACTTTTTGGAGAAATGTCTTCTGGTCTCATGAAACAAAAATTGAACTGTTTGGCCATAATGACCGTCACTATGTTTGGAGAAATGGGGAGGCTTGCAAGCCAAAGAACACCATCCCAACCGTGAAGCACGGGGGTGGCAGCATCATGTTCTGGGGTTGCTTTGCTGCAGGAGGGACTGGTGCACTTCACAAAATAAATGGCATCATGAGGCAGGACAATTATGTGGATATATTGAAGCAACATCTCAAGACATCAGTCAGGAAGTTAAAGCTTGGTCACAAAAGGGTCTTCCAAATGGACAATGATCCCAAGCATACTTCCAAAGTTGTGGCAAAAAGGCTTAAGGACAACAAAGTCAAGGTATTGGAGTGGCCATCACAAAGCCCTGACCTCAATCCTATAGAAAATGTGTGGGCAGAACTGAAAAAGCATGTGTGAGCAAGGAGGCATACAAACCTGACTCAGTTACACCAGCGCTGTCAGGAGGAATGGGCCAAGATTCACCCAACTTATTGTGGGAAGCTGGTGGAAGGCTACCCAAAACATTTGACCCAGGTTAAACAATTTAATGGTAATGCTACCAAATACTAACTAAGTGTATGTAAACTTCTGACCCACTGGAGAATGTGATGAAAGAAATAAAAGCTGAAATAAATCATTCTCTCTACTATTATTCTGACATTTCACATACTTAAATGAAAGTGGTGATCCTAACTGACCTAAAACAGAGAATTTTTACTAGGATTAAATTTCAGGAATTGTGAAAAACTGAGTTTTAATGTATTTGTCTAAGGTTTATGTAAACTTCTGACTTCAACTGTATGTTTGACAACTATTACTTTTATTTCAATACATTCCTAAAAAATATATTGTACTTTTTACTCCATACATGTTCCCTGATAACCCAAAGTACTTGTTACATTTTGAATGCTTAGCAGGACAGGAAAATGGTGAAATTCACATACATATCAAGAGATCCAGTGGTCATCCCTACTGCCTATAGTCTGGCAAACAAATGTATCTTTATAAAAAAATGTCTGAGGTTTGGAGTGTCCCGCTGGCAATCCATACATTTTCAAAACAAAAAAATGGTGTTGTCTGCTTAATATAAGGAATTTGAAATGTTTTATTCTTTTACTTCTATTTTTGAAACTTAAGTATATTTGAGTAATTACATTTACTCTTGATACTTAAGTATTTTTAAATCCAAAAAAGTTTGGACTTTTACTCAATTTGTATTGTACTGTGTGACTAACTTTTGGTACTTTTTCCACCACTGGTCCTTGCTGGACGTCCACTGAGTCTGATCATTACATTACATTTAAGTCATTTAGCAGACGCTCTTATCCAGAGCGACTTACAAATTGGTGCTTTCACCTTATGACATCCAGTGGAACAGCCACTTTACAATAGTGCATCTAGGTCTTTTAAGGGGGGTGAGAAGGATTACTTTATCCTATCCTAGGTATTCCTTAAAGAGGTGGGGTTTCAGGTGTCTCCGGAAGGTGGTGATTGACTCCGCTGTCCTGGCGTCGTGAGGGAGTTTGTTCCACCATTGGGGGGCCAGAGCAGCGAACAGTTTTGACTGGATGGAGGGACCAGGATTGGGAAAATAAGTGGCAGCCGGTTGGATCTGCAGAGGAGATCTCTCTCTCTCTCTCTCTCTCTCTCTCTCTCTCTCTCTCTCTCGTCAACCCTTCTGTCCTCACAGTTGTCGGTCTGTCTTGAGGTTTAACTCATGTGGGTGGAGCTGTGTAAATGTTTTGGATAATTTCTTTGCTTGGATGGCTTTTTGGCTCAGGTTGTCAGATTTTGTCAGATTGTCCAGAGTCAGGCGGGTTTAATCGCACCACAACATCTCCAATGCTGCTGACAGATACTAGAGGGTTCCATTAACAAATGAAGCATCGTGTCAAGCAACGTTACAGAAGATTAACTAAAGCAGCCTATAATGGGCAACCAACTTAAGAAATATGTATCTGTATCACTATTATCCCCACTTGTTTTATACACAGGGATGTTCTAGATTGTAGGAAATAAATTACTTTGAGATCCAGGAGCCATTCCCACCAGAATTAGCAGGACAATTAGACCAACAATTATTGCACTCAAAACCATAAACACTATCATTATGAACATGACAGTAAATGGCACTTCCATTTAAATAGTTGTGGCATGCTCCATGATGACTGCCTAGGAACTGGCCTCTAGAAACAACTCCACAACCAGCATACAAGGAAGCAAAACCACACCCCTGTGACGTACACATGGGCATCTGCCAATAAAGGTATTTTCCCCCGACAAAACACACACACAAACACTACTGAGAGACAAAGCAGTCCATACCATGGCTTACACCCTTGGGTTTCCAATCCAATGTGAGGCCAAGGAGGAAGTCAATAGTTTCCTTTAGATAAGTTGTTGTTGCACACTAGTCACTAAATGTTTCCTATCGACCCACAGTGCTTTAAAGCACCCATGGTAAAAGGCTTCTACTTGGTCTCTCTCATATCTAATGTAATTATCTCCATGGACTGGCCAGCTAATGTTTCATTGACAATAGTCTCTCTCTCTCCATAATGGCTCCTCTGAAGGAGTGGCACAGCTGACACAGATGGGCACAAACTAAGTAAACATACTAATATCCTGCAACTACAGTGAAACGACCACAGAGAAATTTAAGTAGAAAATAGAGACATATTTGTTCAACTAGTGGTTGTTTTGTAAACAAGCTATTGAACATTCAAAGTCTGATTAAGTGATCATGGTCACATTTCATTTAAAGGCCCCATTTAAAGGCCCAAATGTAAAAACAATGTAATATCACCTCATCCTTGATGAATAAAAGGCTCCGAAAATAATTTAGATGAGACATGCATTTAACTGGCCTGTGTTGCACAGTATGTGGCCTACCTGTCGGCTGATATTGGCTCTGCAACATCAATTTAACTTTTTTTCCCTGAGACCTTGGCGTGCAATGCTCAATGTGCTACCTTAAAAAATCTGCAAGTTCTACTTTTGGGGATTGTGCCCTTTTACACCATTTTACCACTGTTGGTAAAACATAAACCCCATTGCCTATTTCTATTGCCAATGTTATTTCATTGTTATTGTCTTCCTCTGGTAATTTCATATGAATAGGGATGATGTTCTTTGAACGTTATTAATAAACAGCTGAAAAAAAGAATGAAGGAGCTATGTTTACCAATCTAAGAAATTGCCATCACACTACACACTACCCTATCCCATCTATACAAAAGGAATACCTATGTAAGAATGCTGTTCATTGACTAGAGCTCAACATTCAACACCATAGTACCCTCCAATCTCATCATCAAGCTGAAGGCCCTGGGTCTCAACCCCACCCTGTGCAATTGGGTCCTGGACTTTCTGATGGGCTGCCCCCAGGTGGTGAAGGTAGGAAACAACTTCTCCACTTCGCTGACCCTCAACACTGGGGCCCCACAAGGGTGCGTGCTCGGCCCCCTCCTGTACTCCCTGTTCACCCATGACTGCGTGGCCATGCACGCCTCCAACTCAATCATCAAGTTTGCAGATGACACAACAGTAGTGGGCTTGATTACCAACAACGCCGAGACAGCCTACAGGGAGGAGGTGAGGGCAATCGGAGTGTGGTGTCAGGAAAACAACCTCTCACTGAACGTCAACAAAACAAAGGAGATGATCGTGGACTTCAGGAAACAGAAAATAAATAAACCCCCTTATCCACATCGAAAGGACAGCAGTGGAGAAGGTGGAAAGTTTTAAGTTCCTTGGTGTACACATCACAGACAAACTGAAATGGCCCACCCACACAGACAGTGTGGTGAAGAAGGTGCAAAAGCATCTCTTCAACCTCAGGAGGCTGAAGAAATTTGTCTTGTCACCCAAAACCCTGAAAGACTTTTACAGATGCACAATCGAGAGCATCCTATCAGGCTGTATCACAGCCAGGTACGGCAACTGCACCGCCTTGTGCAGGTGCGGTCTGCACAATACATCACCAGGGGCAAACTACCTGCCCTCCATGACACCTACAGCACCCGATGTCACAGGAAGGCCAAAAAGATCATCCGAGCCACTGCCTGTTCACACCGCTACCATCCAGAAGGTGAGGTCAATACAGGTGCATCAAAGCTGGGACCGAGAGACTGAAAAACAGCTTCTATCTCAAGGCCATCAGGCTGCTAAACAGCCATCACTAACTCAGAGAGGCTGCTGCCTTACATTGAGACCCAACCACTGGCCACTTTAATACATGGATCACTAGTCACTTTATACAATGCCACCCTAAATAATGCCACTTTAATAATGTTTACCTATCTTACATTACTCATATCACATGTATATACTGTATTTTATACATCTATTGCACCTTGCCTGTGCTGTTCGGCCATCGCTTATCCATATACTTAAATGTACATATTCTCATTCACCTCTTTAGATTTGTGTGTATTAGGTAGTTGTTGGGGATTGTTAGATTACTTGTTAGATATTACTGCACTGTTGACAAATACAATTTTATTTTATTTGAAATAAAATACCTATTTTCTCAAATGTTTTGACTTAGTTTAACCAGTCACCATAAAAACTCTTGAAAAAAACTGGAAGCCATCCTGATAGAACTCACAATGAATAAAATTGACATTATGCTGGTCTCATTGCTCTTATTTATGATAATAAATTATAACACTCTAACTCTGTCAAGGAATGTAAAACCTCATTTTTCCTTCATCTGCTGATGATGACGTTATACTGCAGATCCTGAGGTGACGTTGCTTTGTCTCGCGAGTTTATGGAAAACAAATCCAGACGCTCTCTCAGGCCCCCCTTCCCACGCCCAGTGCGCTGTGGGATAGTGGCACTATAAAGTATATCCTCTCTCGGAGAAAGATAAGAAGCCCGAGACAGGAGGGGATGAAGATGGCGGACGCCAAGCAAAAAAGGAACGAACAGTTGAAACGGTGGTTAGGGTCGGAGACAGACATCGAGCCTCCTATTCTGAAAAAGAAGAAGGCGAAGGTGAAGTTCGACGATGGCGCCGTGTTTTTGGCTGCCTGCTCAAGCGGCGATACCGAGGAGGTGCTCCGAATGATTGACCGGGGTGCTGACATCAACTACGCCAATGTAGACGGTCTGACTGCCCTCCACCAGGTTTGTCTTTTTCAGCTATAAGCCTAGACACTTCCCATACAAGAGCACGTTACCTCCTGCCACAGTAATGGAGAATGGAGTAATTCCGGCTGAAACTCAGTCTGTTTACCTAGCACGCCCGTCTTTTTTTTAGACGAGACAGGGCCATTTCATTTGTTGGGCTGTGTTGATTGAATTGGATCAGAAGCGAAGGGGTGGTTAAACTCATAAAATATCTGATTGGTAGCTATCCTGTTTGAGCTAGCTAGGTATGTTTAAATGCATTCGTAGCTTAGCTAATGTTATATGGATTGTTAGCTATTTGGTCTTCGTTTATCAGCAACTGATTCAAACATCCAATAGTCAGGAAGAATGACGTTGGCTTGCATGCTAACATTTAACCAGCCACTTGGGTGGTGCAGTTAGCATAGCTAATTAACGTCAGCCAGTTACAGGCACAGCCCAGATCTGCAAACCATTATTGGAACTGATCTGCCGCCCTGCTCTGGCTAACCTGTGTAAACTATGAAAGATCGCTTAACTCCGTATTGTTTTTTAACAAATACCCTTTTGTTAGTCTTTGGCGAGGTTAAAACTGCAGCCAGTTGTGTTATTTGAGTCAATAGGAAGTACAGAAAAGTAACACTTTTTTTGTTGATAGCCAGCTAGCCAACTTGTAGCAAGCTAGCACAACTAACGTTAGCTAACCTGTGGAAAGAACGTTTAGCTAGCCAGTGCAGTGGCACTGTTCGTTACCAAGCATAAGCTTGACTGCAGTCGGTTGGCAGAAACTCCATTCAAATTAAATTCAGATGTCAGCTTGGATCACGTCGAAACTGTAACATGCAACAATATTTTACAATATGTTTAGCTACTGTAGCTATGCCGCAGTCTCTAGACTAAAGGGCAGGACGACTGTAATATTTAACGAGCTACAGTCATGACACATTTATATTTTCAATAAATATTATGTAACTAACCAGTCTAACTCAATTATCATACAACAGCCCACTAACGTGTTACTAGCAAACGTTAGCCTCAGTAGCCAAGTCTTTTGACATAATGTTGCTACTCCTATTATTTTAATAATACTATTGTAGCAATTTGATAACGTTACAATTTGTACCCACATTTTGTAATTTCCAGTGTGATATATTAAATATATCACAATGCATTTGGCCTAGTTGCTGCTGTAAGGTGGGCACATCCTAGTTATTGTGATATATGGAGGCTATAGCTATGCATAAATCCGTGTAATTGTATTGTAAGCTCTCTGCATGGATTGGCAATCAACTTGTGCTGTTTCAAAGTAGTTAGGAAAGTCTACTTTTAAAATAGCCTAGCTACCTAACATTCTTAGCTTAACACTAAGTAAATGCTCAGAATTAGAATCATATGCTCATTTTATAAAGATTGTTACACTTTGGAATTGGCTATTGGCTCTAAATTAGGCAAGCTAGCATATATCCTGCAGATGTGTTTGGATTGCAATGTTGCATTACTGACATGTGTTTTGCTGCACAGTAAACTGTTCTGCAGTCAGATAGCAGCTGACACATTCTCTCTGAGAGATGTGAGGTTTACATGTCAATATCTGTCACTTTCAGCTGTGTGAAAGAAGCTAATCCTAGGTTTTTGGGCTGTTAATATTATTAGTCAACACTTTAGCCTATGTTATGGCAGGTGGAGCACCAGCCTGTTACCTTGAATACTGACAACCAAAACAGAGTGCCTGTGGAAGCCAGAACTCCTCTAAGTTAGGGGAAAGTGTTTTTAAAACAGATACTGCACATTAACATTTTACGCCATGCCATTGTTTTGTCATTGTAACATGTTAATTGTCCAACGGTTTTCACACTGGCGTAAATGCAAAATTGAGAAAATGTAGGCCTGCCTTGCTCCCCAAATGCATTTTAGTAAAGTCAGAATGAATCATGGTTTATTGAAGTCTTGCATACTCAGTGTCTTGAACCTTACATCTATAATTATCTCATCACCCAGATGTCCTGTTTGCTAAGTGATGCATCACCCGCTCTTTCTCATAAGTAGTGTGATGTGTGCACCTTTTTATAAACTGTTATTGCCGGGCAAGGCTATATCCCCCAAGGCTGATCTCAGGGTGTGGAATTGGTGCCATATCTCTAGAATAGATGCTGCTGTATTACTAGTTGATTTTGGCTGGGGGAATTCACACAAATTACTTTGTCTTGTCAGACATTTAGATAGTCCCTGACTAGTAGTACATGTCTCTTACTTAGGGCTGGGCGATATGGCCAAAATATTATCACTGTATTTGAATAAAAATGGACGTTATGACAGTATAAAAAACCTTTTTAATAATGCAAGTTCTAAATTTGCTTTGAGTAGTGAGTGACCCTAGGGTGGCAACACAAACATTAAGTGATTTCAATGGGTCTTTCTCCATTCTGATTGTTTTATACTGTTCAATTCAACCCCAAAAATGTCATTTTCATACATTTCTACGTTTAAGATCATTTCCACACTGCCACGATATGGGCAAGCAATCTGGACCTTATTTTTAACCAAATGTTGCAATTTGACTTGAGATTTAGAGCAAAACACTTGGGTTAACTGTTGGAATCATGGAAATAGAATGTCTATTCTAATTCTATAGTTAGAATATAATAGTGGTCACTTTTAATAGTGTTTGACATGACAATTAAAGTGCCAGGGAGGAGTTGTTGTGACAGGGTGGGAACTAAAGTGTTGATGGGTGTTTCCTAAGGGACCCTATAATCTTTGGCTACATTTAATGTTTTCTCTTAGCTCTTTCATGCAGCTAAAATATCCTTGCTTTGCGTATTCCTCTTTAATTTCGAAAATACTGTTGCACAAACATGCTGATTTAGGTCTACCCCATCAATAGTATTATCAGGCTGTATGGCTACTTACACTTGCTCTTACTCAGTACATATATTAGCTAGTGATTTAGCATTAGCGGCTAACAAGATTTAGGAACAACTTGCCAAGAAAAGACAAACTAGCTGTTTGCAGATGTAAGAAACGCAAGCTAATAGTGTATTTATAGAATGGTAGTAGATTTATATTAAGAAGCAAAGTGACAACTGCATCGTTGTCATCAACAGTGCTGCATTGACCATGCAGACTGAACACAAGTGTCTCGTGGTGGAGGAACAACAAATGTGCTCCTTGAGTGACAGGAGCCTGGGCTAGGTCTGTGTGGAATACGGCATAGAGGGATGACTCGAGTTGCGAAGTAAACTATAAAAATGGACGTTACACACTGCGTATCACATTTAACAAAACAAACATTCAAATACTGTTATAGAAGGTATAGTAAAAACCCAAACTGGTCCGTGCATCAATACTGGTATATCGCAAAAAACAGTATACCGCCCAGCCCTACTCTTAACCTCTTACAGCTACCCCCCTACTTTTTTCAATTTCCGCCTGAAGACATACCCAAATCTAACTGCCTGTAGCTCAGGCCCAGGACCAAGGATATGCATATTCTTGGTTTCATTTGAGAGAGAACACTCTGAAGTTTGTAAATGTGAATTGAATGTAGGAGAATATAACACAATAGATCTGGTTTAGATAATACAATGGAAAAACCATACGTTTTTTCATTTTTATTGTTGTATCATCTTTAAAATGAACAAGACAAAACAAACACATAAGAGGGCAACAGTACTTGTGCAAAGTTTCAGAATTATAACTTCCAAAATGAGTTGTGCTACATGACATTTATCATGAAGTCACCCAGGTGTCCCACACAAGTATCCCAAATGTACCCAAGTGGCCAAATTGGTGAAGTTATCAATTTGGAATGGAATAACTATATAACTCTAATCCACAATATGTATATATACACACAAACATACCCCCACCCACAATGTATAGCCAATGTGTACTTTACACATTTCATTAAATTTTTATAAATTGCTACTAAAATTTTAAAAAATTACAATTTTATATTATTCATTTCAAACAACGGCATTAGCATGAGAAGAACAAAACGATGTCCTCTCCGTTCAAAAAATATTCCTCCATTTGGGAATCGCTAAATGAATCGTCCTCCAACAATCTGTCTCACTTTCCCGATCAATTTCTTCAAACATTGTGTGTACATCTGTATATCTAGACTTAGATTTAGCTTTCCCTGATTTAGTCGCCATACTGGTTGATATATAAACAGCTGAAGATGCGCTTTACCAAAACAATGCTGTGCGTAACATGCGTGGCTCCTTCCGGTATGAATCTTCAATGGCAAATGACCCTCTTTACGCCGGAGTTTACTACATGGGTTGGTCTTCCAACACATAAACATTACATATTGCCGTTTAGCTCAGCTCATTGTCTATCTTCCCAGCTAGATTTCATGACGGTCAGTGGTCATTGGGTTAAAATGCAGTCAATCAACGAAACAGCGGTCATATTGGTTGTGTTACAAACAAACCAGTTGATTGCAATGAAACCAAACAAAAAAAGTCACGTTTAGTGTGTGTATTTACATCGAATGTGTCGTCAAATGGAATGCGACGGAAAAAAATGTATAGGCCTATTTTAACACTGAAAGAATTTTCTAAATGTAAAATATCCATGTGACATTGTTACATGCAAGAATATACCATGACATTTCAAATTATACATGTAATAAAAACAAACCTTTCATTGTAGTTTTTATGACGTTCTCCCCATAAAGACTGGTAGCATTCAGGTGTTTGTTGGCCAATCAAAGTGGCTCAATGGATGGGGAGTTCACTGTTGCAATGCAAGATGGAATACAATTATGTGATTAAAAGTGAGCGAAATGTGGCCTCAATTAGCCTAGCTAGCTATAGTTGGCTAGCTTAGCTTCTCTAGGCTACTCCAGTCAAGATGGGCGCTGTTATATGGGATGATAAATAACATTGTGGCTTTTACAAGCTAGGTAGTCTTGGCTGTAGATGAGTAGCATCGCTCTCTGCCTCAGTCTGCTCATTCCCATCTCACCGGCACCTCCACAGCTCCCTCGTGCAGCAGTGTTCAAGTTTTAAAAAACGTAACAAAATGCATGTATTTCAGATATCCGACAAATCTAATTTGATTGGACACGTGCCAAATACAACTTTCCCAACCTCGCAGAGTTAAAAAAAGAATAATAATAAAAAATGGTTGAAACATATTTGCTGTTAAAAATATCTTGATACCATTTGAATAGTGACATTTTTGCTAACCCCCATCTAATGTGGCTCAGTCTGGGTTGCCTCTTTGTTTTGGTTGCCACGTTAATTGTCCCTGATTGCTTTGCTAATCATTATCCACATAAGGAATCTCTGCCTTCAAGGAGTAGGGCCAATTGGCTTAGAGAATCAGTTGTCAGAATGATTGGTTAATGACTCTCCCAAAGTAGGATGGACTCCCCTCCTATTAGGAGGCCAGTAGTGGTAATGCACCCTAGTCCCGGTCTTGAATGGAACTAAACCAAACAGTAAGTCAATTCTCCCCAATACGCCACTACCCATCCCCCATTCATTGTAAACAAGCCTCATATTTTCATTGGTCCCTAACAAGTCTTCCACGAAAACGTCTTTATTAGGTGTATAGGGTTAGTCACCTGCCAGTGGTTCGACTAGCCTTTTTATTAATAGTCAATCATTGTGCCACGATTCATCACTACTGTAATAATTGGCTTAGTCGTGAGACTACTGTGGCTTTAACATAGCTCTAATGCTACTACCACGCAGGTACCCAAGTGACCACTGACCAGCCAGGCAGTGTAGGCTAAATTGACATGGTAGAGTGGCAAGTCTCCTTTCAGTTTCAGCTGTAGAGCTGTTATTTTATCTGCAACAATTGTTTATGGGGGTTGTCGGGTACTGATGACATCAGCGGCCATTGACATGCCCTGAACCATGTCCCTTCCTTGTGACATGGCAGTGACCTCTAGCTTTGATTGTAACAATGCTTTACAAGGAGGGTCACTCACTCCTCCTTGGGTGCAATGACTGCACTGCACTCCTGCCACTTCTGAGTGCCAGGTTATAAATACCACCTGCATCAGTTCTTCTCAGTATAGATTGTTTGTGGAGATGATTCTAAGTTTGGGTATGAGTCACCGCCACACATACTCTGGACCGCTTAGCTTTGTACTGGAGGCCTGGCATGCATTTGGAGTTTGTGGACAGTCTGGCTTGAAAGGGTTTGTCTGTGTGGAACAGAGATCACCTACTAGTCACTGAACAATGGCCTCTGATCACCTTTTGTTGTGAATGAGCACCACTGTTCTTAACCTCTTGCCTCTACTTGGGACGCTTGCGTCCCAACTAGAGCTCTGGAAATGCAAATGCGCTACGCTAAATGCTAATAGTATTAGTTAAAACTCAAAAGTTCATTAAAATACACATGCAGGGTATCAAATTAAAGCTACACTCGTTGTGAATCCAGGCAACAAGTCAGATTTTTAAAATGCTTTTCGGCGACAGCATGAGAAGCTATTATCTGATAGCATGCACCAATACACTACAACACAAAAGCACAGCAGGGGACGTAAACAAAATAATTAGCATTTCGGCGTTACACAAACCGCACAATAAAATAGAAAACAGTCATTACCTTTCACCATCTTCTTTGTTGGCACTCCTAGATGTCCCATAAACACTATTGGGTCTTTATTTCGATTAAATCGGGCCATATAAAGCCAAGATATCGTTATATGTAGACTGTGTGATAAACGAAAAAAACAGCGATTTCACAACGTAACGTCATTTTTTTAAATTCAAAAAGTAGACGATAAACTTTCACAAAACACTTCAAATACGTTTGTAATGCTACTTTAGGTATTAGTAAACGTTAATAAGCGATAAAAATCATCCATAGGCGATGTCAAAATCATTAGCTGTCGTCTTGGAAAAAATTTCACGAGAGAGCTCTTCCGGAATGATCTGGGCGGAGACCGGAGGTAAGTGGTGCCCCTGTTTCGGTTCAACCAAGAATCAAAGAGGATTCAATTCACAAGACTCTAGACAACATGGGGATGCTGTGGGAGTTGAATGCTCGGTCTTATCTAATTCGGCTCACTGTTAACAATTGCTGGAAGTGGCGCAAGGATATTTATTTCCATTTTCTGTGATCAGGTTTTCCTGCGCTTTCCGATGTAACGCACGTTATGTAATAGCCACAGTCGTGATTTAACCAGTTTTAAAAACGTCCGAGGGTTTCCTATCCACACATTCTAACCATATGAACGTACTATATTCCTGGCATGAGTAGCAGGGCGCTGAAATGTTGTGCGATTTTTAACAAAATGTTCAAAAAAGTAGAGGGTAGGAGCAACTAGTTAACTATGGACCTGGAGGACTAGGCCTATTTGGTTGATTTGAAACTGTTAATCAGAATTGGGTGTGTTAAGGCTTCCGCATGTTACCAGTTCGGAATAGTTGTGATAATATATGCACAAACATTTTGTGACACTTTGGACTTCAGTGAGGGTTTTTTCGGCTGGTTGGGCACTTTTTACATAAAAAAAAAACATTTTTCTCCCCTCTGGAGGCAAGTTGAAGCTGGCGACTACGCCCCTTCGTCTGATTGGCCAACAGTAGGGATTCTTCAATAAAAGATGACTTGTTTTTCTTAACCACACTAGCGTCCCACCTGGCCAACATCCAGTGAAATTGCAGAGCGCCAAATTCAAAAACAGAAATGCTCATTATAAAACTTCATAAAACATAAGTGTTATACATAGGTTTAAAGAGTTTTTATTTTACGTTTTATTTAACTAGGCAAGTTAAGAACAAATTCTTATTTTCAAAGATGGCCTAGGAACAGTGGGTTAACTGCCTGTTCAGGGGCAGAACGACAGATTTGTACCTTGTCAGCTCAAGATTTCAAGAAGGTTTTACTGCGAAAGCATACCATGCGATTATCTGAGAACAGCGCCCAGCAGACAAATCATTACAAACAGTAACCAGCCAAGTAGAGTTACACAAGTTAGAAATAGAGAAAATGAATCACTTACCTTTGATCTTCATATGGTTCAATTATTCAATAAATGTTATTTTTGTTTGATAGTCTCTTTTATATCCAAATACCTCCGTTTTGTTCGCTTTCTTCAGTAATCCACAGGCTCAAACGCAGTCACAACAGGCAGATGAAAAATCCAAATAGTATCCGTAAAGTTTGTAGAAACATGTCAAATGATGTTTATAATCATACCGAAGGTTGTTTTTAGTCTAAATAATCGATTATATTTCAACCGGACAATAACGTTGTCAATATAAAAGGTAAACAAGAAAGGCGCACTCTCGGTTGTGCGCATGGAAAAAGCTCTGAGACATTGTAGTGTCCACTCATTCAGAGAGGTCTTACTCCCTCATTTTTCAGAATACAAGCCTGAAACAATTTCTAAAGATTGTTGACATCTAGTGGAAGGCATAGGAAGTGCAATTTGAGTCCAAAGTCAATGGATACTGTAAAGGCATTCAATAGAGCTACAAAATAAAAATAAACTACTTCCTGGATGGATTGGTCTCAGTTTTTTGCCTGCCAAATCAGTTCTATTATACTCAACATTATTTTAACAGTTTTGGGAACTTTAGTGTTCTATCCAAATCTACCAATTATATGCATTTCCTAGCTTCTGGGCCTGAGTAGCAGGCAGTTTTCTTTGGGCACACTTTTCAAACAAAATTCCGAATGCTGCCCCCTATCCTAGTGAAGTTAATGCACATCCTCCCCCCCATGAAGTACTGAATAAAACCTCTTAGATGTAAAACTGTGTGACTAAGAACTTGGCAAAAATGAATGTCAAATTTGAGTTGTCATAAAATTCTTAGATTAATTCTGAATATTTGGCTACGGTGTCTTTTTCTAGGTTTTCATGTGAAAGTCTTTTAAGGGAGTATGCGAGCACACTCGTTCGGCTACCTGAGTTTGAGGCACCAGCCGAACTGAAGCATGCTGACGTCTTTACTGCTGGGGCACAAGCCCTCACACCCTGCAGCCCTCTAGGACCACTGAGTAAATTTGTAAACCAGAATTGTAACGCTTAACACAGTTGCTCCCCAGGGGTGTGGTGTGGAGAGGAGGTACAGGGAGTTGTGAATGAGGGGGCAGGACTGGAGAAAGATGTTTGTAGATATGCACTGGATGGGTAGCATTCCGGTTCTGTCGTCCTGGCCCGTGCATTCCTCGCATGACAGTTGGTGGAAACCATGGCAAAGGGAGAGCAGAGCAGGCATTCCTCAGCTGTCACCTAACCCCCCCCACACACACACACACAGTCCTGCCCTGCCTGCCAGCCGCTCCCCAGGCAATGCCAGGACCCAGCTGACTGCTGCATACTTTGCAGGCAGGGCCTACACAGGGAAACAACAGGCGTATTCACCCATATCTGGCCTTTCTCTTGAGTCATCCACATTGTATATCATTGGTAATGCACTTAGTGTATATAGTCTAGCTGGTACAGTTATTGTCAAAGGGATTACATTTTTACTGGATCATCAAAATAGCTTTTTGTAAGTTGTGGTTTTGACGTCACGGTGAAGGTTTTACGACTTCATTGGTTTGGCTTGATAAAATGCCAACTGTTCACTTTTTTTACCATATCAGTTTACATTCCACGCCCTCACTATCGGTGTGTGAACTCTAACAATGTAACCATGGCAACGTCTCATGCCATGTTGCTAGCGGCTTGGCGGCCGATTCCCGTACATACGGAGTTACATAACCACTGACTGAGCAGAGTAGCCAGCAGCAGTTTAGAATCACATGGACTGCATGAATCTTGAAATGGAACCTATGCAGACAGCAGTGCATGAGGCCCTCACTGTAGTTCCATCCAAAGCAGCACCAGTTACATTAACACATTACATAATTGCTCCAGCCCCAACCCTGAGATTCTCAGCTGTGGCAGAGGCTCCCAGTCAGTCAATGAGAGCCGGGGGGGCTGTCTCATGGCAGGAAGCATAGATTCGACATTCAGTAGAGGTGTTGAGATGTTTTTGTTGCTTGAATTGAATCTCTTGATTAAATTTGGAAAATGTACTTGTTGACTTGATATTTGGAAGGTCTGGCCTTGTAAAGTGTTGTCTTCACACAGATCCTATTGCTGAAATATTATGTTTTGGAACATTTCTTTCACCAGTCATGCGGCACTCTTTTATTCTTAAGGCTGTAAACTCACTTACCCTGGTGGGAAGAGGAGAGCGTTTTGGTTTACCACGGATCACCTGATCTGAAGTGAGAATTGTGTGTCAGGACCTGAAAGCGCTGCCCAATTAGTGCTAGATTTAAGTTGATTTGGTGTGAAACGAGCTGTGTGACTTTTGATGACGGGGGAGCACCGTGTTCCTCATTACTAGGGACATTTGTCGTTGTTCACCTTGGAAGATAATCAAAGGAATGCCGAACAAGACTGAATACTTTCAGTCAGTTCCCCCCTCATACCAAGGCCCAGAAGATAGCTACAGGAAAAGGTAGAGAATGATGTCTGTCACTCAATGTCACTCCGAGCCGGTTTTCTCATTGAAGGTGTCTATTCCTAGCCCTAAACCAAAGTTGGAGGTGGCCTATTTGGCAGTGGACTGGGTATGCAGGCGCTGTGCGAACACAGCACATGGCACTGTTTTGTTTGTGGAGGATGGGACTCTTACAGTGGAATGCCCCACTTCCTTTGTTGAAACCATTCTGAGGAATGGTCAGAAACCCCTGCCTCTTGTGTTGGGCCCTGTCAACAGAGGCTGTTTAGCCCTACCAAAGGTCAGTGCCATTACAAATGGCAGCTCTGAATTAAATGTAATTGTAGCCATTGGTTTATGGTGAAGGGGGTACTGTACAGCAGCTGGATGACCTTATATTTGTTATGCGATCGTGGTGAGAATTCGTCACTGTTTAAGACATTAAACATTTGGTCGTTTTTGGAGAACTTTGTAAAATCCACACTACATTGGTGGTTGAGGTGAGTTTAGCCGTTACTATTTAAAGCTCTTGATGTACCTCTTGTAGAAAGGCACTATAGCAGGGGTCCCCAAACTTTTCCTGTGAGGGCCACACAACTTTTCCCTTCTCTGATGGGGGGCCGGTGTCAGTTTGTAACAGAAAAAGTGTGACGATCGTAGGGGAGCTTAAAAAATTTATTGTTTTCCAGAAAGCCACACATAACCAAATAACCCTTTCCAGGTTCTTTACAGAAAAAAAGTCAGGAAACAAATAATAACACTATTAATGAAATAAATAATAACTAAATAACCCTCTCTGAGTTCTTCACAGAAAAAAAAGCCATGGAACATTAACTTTCTGTCGTGCCATGCACAATCTTAACAGATAAAAGTTCAGCTCAGTTGTCAGAGCAGAATCTCTCTGACACATATGAGCAGTCTCTTAAAGTTCTTGTGTTCCTTCCTTATCCTTTTGTAGGTTCCAGTAGGCTTGTAGACACCGCTGTTTGCAGCTCTCTCTCATCAACTTCCCTGTGAAAACCACAAAAGAAGCAGGTTGAGAAACTGAACTAAGTGATACAGCACCTACACAGCACAATACATTTCACTACCAGTATGGTTGTAAAGATGGATTTTATCCCAGTAGATTTTATTATGATTATATTTGTTTATGCTCAGAATGACTCATTCAAGTCAGAAAAGTGAGCTTACCTATGTATGTTCATCAGTGTGAACTGTGGGCCTGCATCTGGCTGGTGAGAAGTTGAATATCAGGTTCCATTCTAGTTACAGCCAGTCTCAAGCACTGATGCAAATGTTCATCTGTCAATCTTGATCTCATCGGGGTTTTCAGCAGTTTCATGCGAGAAAAGGTTTTCTCGCAGATATACGTGCTGCCAAAAACTGTGGACATTTTCATTGCGTGTTTTTTGATGTTTGGATATGTGTCGTTTGGGAGGGCGGCATAGAAGTCAATGAGACTGTTGGGCTTGAATGCGTCTTTCAGAACATCACAGTTCTGTAACTCAGCCAACTCAAACTGATATGAAGGCTAGGAATAAAAATGAGCAGTTGCGCTGTGTCTTGCACGTCCGTGCTCTCATCCAGTGCTAATGAAAAAAAGTCAAATTCTTTCGTCTTCTGCTGCAGCTGGGCATATACATTACTCCCGATTTCTTCAACGCGTCTGGTGATTGTACTCGCCGACAGACTTACGGCATTAAATGCATCTTTCTTCTCGGGACACACCTCCTCTGCGACAGCATCCATACATTTCTTAACAAACTCTCCGTCAGTGAAAGGCTTACCGCTTCTTGCTATCAGTTTAGCAACCCGAAAGCTGGCCCGAACGGATGCCTGGTTCAGCTGAGCTTGGCGTACAAATGTATTCTGCTGAGATAGTAGTCCACTTTTTAGCTTTGAGAGTTTGTCTGCTCGTATTTGGCCTTGCAAGCTATCGTACTTGTCTTTGTGACGGGATTCATAGTGTCGGCGAAGATTGTATTCTTTGAATACCGCCACCGTCTCTTGACAGATGAGACAAACAGCCTTTTCTTTGCATTGAACAAAAAAAAAATTGTTTGTCCACTGCAGGTTAAATACCCTGCATTCTGAATCAATTTTTCTCTTACCTAACCTTTTCGCCATTATTCCGTTCTCTCTTTGACAGGGCCGGGCCTAGGATTTTTTTTCTGGAGGCCAAATAGGAAAAAAAATCGATAGCGTCTCTGGTATTGTTCAGAGGGCCGGGCCAAATGTGCTGATGGGCCGTATCCGGCCCGCGGGCCGTAGTTTGGTGACCACTGCACTAATAGAAATCATCTATTATAAGAGAAATATTTCAACCACCCCTTTTTTGTTGAAGATGAAATTTAGGCTTTCTAATTGACCTGCCCAAAGGCAGTGATTCATGCATTTATAATGCACAGAGCAGATTGAGAATACATTAATGTCACTCAGTTATTTATAGAATGGAATGAAGAAAATCTGAATCGTATTACTTTATCCGTTCAGTCTGTCTTGTAGAAAGGTTAATGGCAAATACAGTGTTTTCATAACCGTAGCAGTCGATTGCTTGTCACTTTTTATGGACACTAGTGCATTAATAACATAATTCAAGTGTTAAGGGTCACCCAACCCAATGTTGATTCAACGTTGCCTCTGAATCATCAGCATAACCGTCACGGGCCTCTAGCTTGTGACAACTGTATTATTAGAAAAGCTCACAGAACTTGCACATTCTACCTGTTTATAATTGGTAGGTCTTGCTCTGTCAGACGTGCCCTGTCTAAGTTTTCATTGAAGTGTTTCCACAAAACCTATAATCAAGTGCAGGAAGTCCTTGTGTCGTTGCTCTCGGCTGCTTCTCAACATGTCAGGTAGTCTGCTGATCATGACACGTCTGCATGGCTTCCTTGCGCAATGTCACACATATTAGAAAGCAGACACCTTCCATGATTGTTCAACTTCAGATTTTCTTGGAAAAATGACTCGATGTTACCTCAAATAAAACACATTTAAAATATAGGCATAAATACTAACATTTTCTTGAGACATATTGATACCCAATTTCTTGGTGCTTTAATTTTGAAAGGGCTCGATTGGTAGGAACTGTGAAGTATTTGAGACTAGCATCACTGCAGGTTGAAACTGGTTCACCTGGGGTTGTAGGTAGAATTCCTCAGCAGGGGTGTAAACTCGACCCTCTTTTGCCACATGTGCTCAGACAGACGTGACAGCCAGGCAGGATGTGGAGACTGACTTGACCTGTCACACATTAGCTACCGATAGGCTAGGTGCTCTGCGGATGTCGGCCATGATAAAGACTAGACAAAGAAGCTGGAGACTCGGCTATACATTTAAAGGCAAAGTCACGGTTGATTTGAAACCAGAAGCTACCATTCATCCACACCTGTGTACCACCCTCTCCCACAAGTACATTTTGTGAGCTCTCTTGCTCTCTTTCTTACCCCTCTGTCCCACATCTCCGTCCACACTTGGGCCTTAGCATAGTATTGAGCTGCTGCAAAATGTTAGTGGGATGACTTCAGCAGCGTGTCTGTTTTTATTCACCCTGTGGCAGTCTTCTCTGCTCTAGATTGGTTTTTAAACTATCCCAGGGTTTTTTGCTTTCCAGCAGTCATATGCCTCACTGAGTGTGGGTTTATAACATGCCTTTGAACTGAAAACACCTGGACGCTGAAGACTGTGAATTCCTATGTCTTATGCAGCGGGAGGACAATTAAGCCCAGAGTCTGTTTTGTTGCTGTCCTGGGAGGGAGAAGTTACATTCTTTCTATAATAAACATTAGAAATATGATGGACTTTTTGTTGTTGTAAGCAATGTAAAACGCAGGTGAAATGGTTTAAAATCAGTTTCTTTGATGGTCTGCATATTGAAAATGTAGATATCTGAACTCAAACGCGATCCCTGAGGTAAAGCCCTGACTACAGCCTAGGTGACGGACCATAAGATGTAGGTCTAGAGTATGAGTGAAGGACCTACAACTTACTAGATGTGACAGGCTTCACACCCCTGTGGTTTCAAAGTGGGCTACTTGCCTTGCCTATAGTCAACCAACCCAGTACGCAACAAACTCTTTTTAGCTACCTTTGTACAGGCTAACCAGTCTGCCTCTTCCCCTCAGCCTGCGATGGATCTAGTTTTGTACTGAGCCACCACCAGCCTTGTAACTATGTGCCAGTGAAACTGCTGTGTGCAGTTGTGCTGACAGAGGCTTTTAATTATAGTCTGTGGTGTGGGTGTGTGTGTGCGTGTGTATTTGACTGCAGAGTAAAAGCAGTGGCAGTGAATAGAGCTGCGTGTCTGTGTGTTTGGTTTGTGAGTTTTGATGGCTGCAGGCATTGGACATCATTCAAAACCACAGATTTTATTTAGTATCTCCAGGTACAGTACAGTGGTGCCATTAACACTGCTGAACAGACCAGAGTAGGAAACTATTCAGAGCTGGAATTAGAGGTCGACAGACTATGATTTTTCAACGACCAATGCCGATTATTGGAGGACCAAAAAAAAGCAGATACCGATTAATCGGCCAATTTTTAAAAACTTTTTATTTATTTGTAATAATGACAATTACAACAATACTGAATGAACACTTATTTTAACTTAATATAATACATCAATAAAAATATATTTAGCCTCAAATAAATAATGAAACATGTTCAATTTGGTTTAAATAAGGCAAAAACAAAGTGTTGGAGAAGAAAGTCAAAGTGCAATATGTGCTACGTAAGAAAGCTAACGTTTAAGTTCCTTGCTTAGAACATGAGAACATATGAAAGCTGGTGGTTCCTTTTAACATGAGACTTCAATATACCAAGGTAAGAGGTTTTACGTTGTAGTTAATAAAGTAGTTATAGGACTATTTCTCTCTCTACAATTTTGTATTCCATATACCTTTGACCATTGGATTTTCTTATAGGCACTATAGTATTGCCAGTGTAACAGTATAGCTTCCGTCCCTCTCCTCGCCCCTACCTGGGCTCGAACCAGGAACACATCGACAACAGCCACCCTCGAAGCAGCGTTACCCTTGCAGATCAAGGGGAACAACTTTTCCAAGTCTCAGCGAGTGACGTTTGAAACTCTATTAATGCTCACCCCGCTAACTAGCTAGCCATTTCACATCGGTTACACCAGCCTAATCTCGGGTGTCGAGAGGCTTGAAGCATTGCGGAGAGCTGCTGGCAAAACACACGAAAGTGCTGTTTGAATGAATGCTTACATGCCTGCTGCTGCACCGCTCAGTCAGACTGCGCTATCAAATCATAGACTTAATTATAATATAATAACACACAAATGCGAGCCTTTGGTCATTAATATGGTTGAATCCGGGAAACTATCATTTAGAAAACAAAACGTTTATTATCGCATATACCCTGACTCTGCATGCAATGAACGCAAGAGAAGGGACACAATTTCACTTGATTAATATTGCCTGCTGACCTGGATTTCTTTTAGCTAAAAATGCAGGTTTAAAAATATATACGTCTGTGTATTGATTTTCAGAAAGGCGTTAATGTTTATGGTTAGGTACACGTTGGAGCAACGACAGTCCTTTTTCCACAAATACGCACCGCATCGATTATATGCAACTCAGGACACACTAGATAAACTAGTAATATCATCAACCATGTGTAGTTAACTAGTGATTATGATTGATTTTTATAAGATAAGTTTAATGCTAGCTAGCAACTTACCTTGACTTCTTACTGCATTTGTGTAACAGGTAGGCCCCTCGTGGAGATGCAATGTAATCTGGTGGTTAGAGCGTTGGACTAGTTAACTGTAAGATTGAATCCCGGACCTGACGGGGTAAAAATCTGTCGTTCTGCCCCAGAACAAGGCAGTTAACACACTGTTCCTAGGCCGTCATTGAAAATAAGAATGTGTTCTTAACTGACTTGCCTAGTTAAATAAAGGTGTAAAAAAAAAAATCTTCAGATTTCACAAAAATACAGATTTCCGATTGTCATAAACTTGAAATCGAACCTAATTAATCGGCCATTCCGATTAATTGGTCGACCTCTAACAGGAATATACTAGAAGGTAAATGTACTTTTTTAAATCAGTGGACATTTTGGTTCAATGTCACCGTTTGCGTATTTTTCACTGTTCATTTCCTAATATTGTAGACTTGATTAACGTTTTGTGGAGCGTGAATATTGTCTGGTTGTTAAGTCTCTGAGCTCCTATCCCAGATGTTGATAGCCTGCCAAATTTAATAATTAAATGAACCAAAAATAAGCAGACTGCCCTACTGTATATGTGCCTGTCTGGACAAAGGAGGCTACAGTCGGAAGCACAACAACGTCAATCTAGAAGTATAACCTTTACAATCCAAATAAGTTAACTTTCTCTTTCACAAGCAATGAGCCGTTTAGCATACATTTACAAAATAGATAGAACTCTTGGTGTACCAGTAATTTTAGTCTAATTTAGTCTCTTCAGACCACACTGGAGATTCATGTGAGCTTTCCAATGTAGTTGACATTTTCTGAGGCTCAGGGAGATTAGGTGTGCCTTCGGAAATCCCAACGCCCTAGTCTCCACCAGAGCTTTTGTCTCTGCTCAGGACTCCTCATGTGGATTTTCATTGGCTAATTAAAGGTGTTCTCTGCTGTCGTCTGTTTTGAGGGCAGGAGGACGGACAGGAATGTTTCTCTTCTTAAAGGGGGGGCGGGGGGGGGGGGGGGGTGTAATAGGATGTAGTGGGGGATGGGGGTGTTGGAGAGACTTTTCAGGCAGAGGAACAGGAAGTATTTGTTTATTTTCCTCATTTCCTCGTCGAGGCTCCAAGTGAGCACGGCTTCATCTACTAACTCCTAATGCCTGCTTTTATCACTATAACCCCCCCTCCTTACCCAGCATTTGACACCATAACCACCACCACAGAACATACACCCAGCTCCTCTCCTACTTGAAAGCCCAGTCTGCAATATATGCCCCTCTTACATTGGAGAGCCAAGACAACTCTCCTAATTGTGTAAACTGTTTCCTCATTGACTACGGTGTGGCTTTTTAAGGAAATCACTTTGATGACTCGTTCTTTCCCAAAAGCAGCCTTTTGGCGATACCAGGAACAGAAGAGATCCTGTCTCGTGAGCTAGGCCTAAGAAGATTGGCAATATAATGTGCATGATGGTCCTATGTGAGACATTGAGTTCAGCGTCACGTGTGGAGGTGATGATGGTGGTGCAGGGCAGGGGACAGCTGCTGGAGCCTTTACTCCAAAGGCTGAATGCCTGGCGGGCAGACACAAGCATACACACTGTCCCTTTAACCTCTGGAGTTCAGGCAGTGCTTGCCTGGAGAATGACATAAACAGGCTTCATCAGCATTTTCTGCTCATGGCTTTAGGTTAACCCACAATGCACGGTATTAAAGGAGATTGTGCTACACTCACACTCGTGTTACTGTGGCCGTCTGACCTCGTTACCCCCAACTAATTTGCCCCGCCTCTCTCTCCTTGGACCACTGACAGTAACAGCTCATGGAAACAAACTTGGCTCTTAAGCAGGGCTATTGTTTTGGCCGCAGAGCGTAAGCCGAAATGTATAGTTACAATCTCCCTGGACTTCCCCCCCCCCCCCCTCTGCTTCAATCCTGGCCTTTTTCCATGGGAATCCCAGAGCCATATATGGTCATCCTCAGCAGCAGTGGAGGCAGAGTTCTCTGTGCAGCCGGGTTACTGCTCCCAACAGGGCTCATCTAGTGGAGGAACCCAGCTGGCTGGCCCGCAGCGCCCCCCCGCCCCCCCCAACCCTTCTTCTGGCCTCCTGCAGTAGCTTTGTGCTTTTAAATCACACACACACTGTCGCTCAGTTGCTCCCTCTTTTTAATTTTCTCTCTCGTGAGCATACACGCGCACACACACACACGGGAAGAAATAATTCCTTTTGTGGAAGTGACTGCGTGCCTTTGAGCCGGTGACATAGCCCAGTAGGAGTGGCCAGAGCGTCACTCGAAGCTCTGAGCCCCGGAGTATTACTTATCTGGGAAGTTCTCCACTGCTATGCTAGACTGTGGCTTGGCTGCAGATATGCTAGGTGGCTGCGGAAAGGAAGCAAGGTTGTGAGGGAGAGAAAGGGGCCAGTGTTGGTCTTCAGGAGAAGCTGCTCTGTCTCCATACTTTTTGCTT
Source organism: Oncorhynchus nerka (assembly GCF_034236695.1). Taxonomy (NCBI): domain Eukaryota; kingdom Metazoa; phylum Chordata; class Actinopteri; order Salmoniformes; family Salmonidae; genus Oncorhynchus; species Oncorhynchus nerka. The sequence continues at coordinate 55,312,892 of NC_088418.1, forward strand.
TAGAAGGGAGTAAAGGGTCTTTTCCAAAAAGAAAACAAGGGCTCCACAGTGGAGCCCATCTCCTGTTATTACATTTAGTTGCTGACTCAAAAAGCCAGCAGGCATATTTGGGTTATACACGTGATATTTTAAAGCCAGGCCCATGATGGATGTTTTGCTATTTCTGACAGCTACTCAAATATTGCACTGCCTTAATCTCTCGCTCTCCTCTGAAATTAGATTACCAGTTTTGTTTTCTCAAAAGGTCTGTGAGGCTTATCTGAAACATGAGTAGACGGTTGACAAAATGATAGAATGGTGATAGTTGCTACAGAAAAAAATACAACAGTTATACTTTTTTATGGTGTTGATATTGTGACTGATATAATGCTGTCATTTGGTGTCATATTTTCAAAGAGCTCAAAGTGCTTGGTGGCTGTGCTGGGGCTTTGTTCCCACCTGGAGAGGGACTCAGGCCTCGCTCTGTCGTTATGGGTTTAAACAGCTGCTCAGTCACCACACTTTTCTCCACTCATGGCACTCAGTGTTTTGTTTATTTTCATCGGTTCTGGTTCCTGTGCAAAAACAAAAGTTTCTAAAACCAGCACTGGATGTGCCAACACCCATACCTAGGGCTCTATGTTTCCTGATCAGGAACCCACAATATAACCTACAGTTAGGGCCCTGATATGATCCTGGTAACGTTACATTTGCTTTAGTCATTTAGCAGATTCTCTTATCCATAGCGACTTACAGTAGTGAACCCACAACCCTAGCGTTGCAAGTGCAATGTTCTACCAACTGAGCCACACTAGTACAAGTCATGTTGTCGGGAAATACCCAGGGTCCTAGCCATGGCTACTAGTGGTTGGAATGACCAGTTGTAGACCTGTCTGCTTGGTGGGTTGATACCAGGGTTTCCGTTAGCTGGGAATAGCCGGCCTTTGTCTGATTTATTTAATAACTTGAAGCCGATAAATAAAATTTGTCGGCCAATTGTCTGTGAGGAGTCCCATTGCAAAATAATATTTTTTTTTGTCTATTCATTGATGGAAATACCAGTCTGTAAAAATATTTAGACTTGTCATGCTTATCAGTCTATAGGTTAATTTGCATTATTTAGTGGAATTGTTACATGCATCCAGAGGCCTGAGATTCCGACTAGTCCCCGCGATTTTACCCCCCGCACTGAAGTCGGATTTCACAGTTCCCAGTTTTGAACGTGGCGTCAAACGGCAACAGAAGACTGGCTTCATCAGAACGTCACACACTGCAGTGCGCTGGAGGCCGTATGCATTTTGAAAACTTTAAACCTGAATGTTAATTAATACATATTGTGATTATAAGTCTTACCTTGCTTCAAAGTAACCTATTACTTCTCTTTCTAAATTTATAACGGATATTTTAATCTGTCACGGGAAACCGCTTGCATGTGCAGTGCCCTTGTGACAAGTGTTTCCTGCTAATTCCGTTATGGAACAAACATTCACGTGTAGCCTACTGAATTGTGTACATTGCTGCGCCTATAATGTAAAGAAATAAGTTAATCAACAGTTTGAATCTAAACGTTCTGAACTGTTGCATCAGACTTGTTGCTTTATGTTGTCTAGGCCTACTGGTTGTGTGAATCTGGGATCTATCGTCTTACAACTGTTCCAGAGTCTGTTTGCCGTCGGAGGGCCCTGCCAGAGGAAGTGGTGGGAGGGGTCCTCAAGTGTCTTCTCCTTGATGTGGAGTGCTGCTAAAGTTAGCTTGGAGCGCTCTGCACAATGACCCCCAACTGTATCAGTAGGAAGTACAGTGCCTTTTAAAGTATGGAAAAAGCCCTCTGTCCTTTTTCTGAACTGTACTATGGGTGGGAGATGGGGTTTGGAAGCTGTCACAGGTTCATTAGGTTCGATGAATGTTTTTTTCTATTGTGTGACTTCCTTCTAATAGATAGAACCTGTATTCATGGTCTAGGATACTCTTTTTGGCGAAATACTCTTGGTTGGAGCATAATGGTTTAACACATTTTAATCAGGTGGAAGTCTTTAATGTTCCCTTTGATTGGACAGTAAAATAATACCTCAAATGCGTTGTGGTCATATTGCATTATTTGTCAGACTTTGCAGTGTCGGCCTCAAGACTGGTTATATGGATGACAGACACGCCCTTAGCAAGAAGTTGTCTTTTTTGAGGGGGGGTGGGGTTGTGGGTTTCTCCACAGAAATGGCTACAAGGATAGCCACCCTGAAGTTTCCCTTTTAATGTAGGCTGTCACCATTCTATTTGTTGTATCTGTTTAAGCTAACCTATTATGGTCATGGTGACCTATGCTTTCAACCTGTCCAATAATATACTCTGCGATTCTGGAGATGAGTACTGGTACCTTTGCTGAGAGGTCTAGCAGCAGAGAACAGTGTCTCTGTCCTTTGACCATAACCAGTCATGAGAACAGTGGTGGGGGGAACGAAAACTTGGAACGTCCAAAAAGAGAAGGAACCCTTCTCTCCCCCTGTTCTCAAGATTAGCTGTTGATCTTGTACTTGCGAGGTCTGGTCCGTGCGCTGCCTTGGGGCCTCTCTGAACAACCCCAGTGTGCTTTAAATGAACTATTTTCTCTTTTTATTTATGTTTCTTACAAAGGCCCGACAAGACTGCACTCTCGTCGTCTTCTGGTTTTGGGCTCTCTTGGGGCGGGGCACGTCATTGGTTCATTTTTGGTCGTGCTCTGAGAACGGCTTTGCCCATCTCTACCCGCTAGCCAGGGCTCTTGAAATCCTCTATTTTAGCATTAGGCTGGTGCATATGGACACTGTATTCTTTCTGCTCTTAATGTTTCCATATGTATCCCTGCTGCTCAGGGTGGGTTCATTAAGTTAATCTATAGATAGTGCCCTGTAATCAGCCCCATAAGGGTGCCCTAAATTGAAGAGAATGTGTGAGGCGCAAAGGGCACTGCTTCATTGCCTTGCGGTTGGAGAAAGTCTCTACTGCCGGGGGCCAGTCGCTCATTGTAGCCTGAGCTTGTGAACACAGTCAGCATGGAGGCTTCTTCCAAGCGTCTCTTCCAGCAGACAAGGTTTTGATTATGTCATGTGCGTCTTATAAATGTTCTACTGGTTAGTTCCCTCTTTACTTCCAACTGTCTTCTCCATTAAACAACATTTGACAAGGCCAGGACAGATGCAGAGCATTCGCTCACTGATGCCCGCGGATATGATTTCCTGCAGTCATCACATGGACGGCTAGCTAGCAGGGCCATGATGTGGAGGCATTTGGCTGTGCTAACATTGTGGTTTACAGCGTGCACCCAGTGTGTTTTCTATGGGTCAGGTTTCACTGGGGTGTTTAGGCTCTGCTCTCAGACTACAAGAGACAACCTCTACCTCCCACCCTCGGTGCTCTTTTGTGAAGTGTGCACTCAGTCACTTCCTGGCACATGCCGGCTGACGCTCCACTGATGGGAATGGGTAATCGAATGTACACACACCCAATAAACACGCACAGGTTTGATTTAGGAGCACTTTTCAGTGTTTGAAAAGAGCATCGGTTACAACAGTCCTGTGTGTTAGTGTTGAAAGTACCCTCCAGTGAAAGTACGATGTTGAGTGTTCTGTCTCTTAGCAGCACTGAGATTGAGTGCATACTAGTTACACCTGTGGTAAATTCCCACAGTTTCTCAAATCACAAGCAGGCCTGGTAAGAATTGATCCACTATTATAAATTATTCCAGTAGCTGCCATTTGAAAAAAAAGTAAATGTAGAGATTCCTAAGAACGTTACAAAGCTGTGTGTTTCATAGAAATGTAAAAAACAATATTGCAACTGGTAAGGATGATTACATCTCGATTGACTTCAACTTAATTAAACAGTCCGCTAGGATCTCTTGCTAATTGGTCAGTAACACAAGAGCATCATTACCTGGCTTTGGGTGGTGGGTGTCACGATGACAACGACTTTGCTATTCTCCCTGGTCGGACCATTTTAATGGATAAACAGACTGTTTTTCAGATGGAGAGGCACGTACATTTTAAAGCTGCAATATGTAACCTTTGGACACACTTACCAAATTCACATAGAAATGTGAGTTATATTTCTGTCGTTCTCTTTTGAAAGCAAGTCTAAGAAGCAGTAGATCTGTTCTTTGTGCTTTTTCTATGCTTCAAATAGCTGGAAATACAATATTTCTCTACACTAGCTTGCTTTGTCACAAACTGAAATTAGGGGAACTATTACAATTTGAGCAACCAGGAAATGGCAGAGCTATTTCTCCGTAGTGCATCTTTAACTCTCTTAACCAATGAAGTGGGGGATCCTGTCATAATGTACATCATTGATTCATTTACTAAAGCTCTGTCAGTGTTTACTTCCCAGAACCCCTCTCTTCCTCCGTTAGACCGTTAGAGAAGGGCATTCCCAGAAAGGCCACCTTACCTGCTGGCTAAGGCACCTGCTATGGAGGTGCTTTACATATCACTCGCGCATATATTGGCCTGGCCCTGACTTTGGACTTCATCTGGTTTCAGGGCTAGTGGTGATCCAGTTAGACTCATAATGTAAAACAATTTGACACAACCTGGTGCGTTCATGAGTTTTAGTGACAAATGTCAAAATATATAAGGTCGCCAAAGCAAATCTGAGAAATGTATTTATATGAATGCTGTAAGTACAGATTGTTTGCTTAGTAGGAAATGAATGTCCAACTAGTCAGTGACAACTGTTTTGAGTTTGACAGCAACTATGTGAGCTAAAGACACTGTCGTGGGATTTCCTATGTAAAAGAACCCCTTACCTTCCAATGACTCGTGTAGCTTGTGAACGTCATGAAGCAGAACATGTTACATGTGCGTGATTGTTTGATATAGTTTGTAGCGCAAACCGTTCAGACTCTAGACTTAAAAAGACCTGGCCCCGGGGCTTTTCGGGATCGGCTATTGTCTCATAAACACCGTTAATCACACAGACGAATGGTTGGTGTCTTCAGATTCAGAATAAATAGATGAATCCGACGGTACAGCCCAGGAACATTTTAAAAGGGGTTAGTGGGACTCATTGGTTTAAGAACATGCTGGAAGGGAAATGGAGAAATAGCCCCTCTGCTATACTCAACTGCTGTCTTCATGTTATGTCTGTTAGCACAACCCTCTTCAGTATTACTATCGACGAGATCGCTCTGTGTGGTTGAGGAACACTGGACTTGAACTGCGAGTCATGATGATGCTACATTTGTTTTGCGAGTTCGAGACACCGCATTACCCTCTCCTTCCTGCCCTGTCTGTGTTATGCAGACTGCTGACAAGGCCTGATCTCTAGCTAGAACACTGGTCAAACAGGTTTGCATGGTAACGTGTATGTTTCCTAAGGAGTGCGAGTCAGTACATGTCTGTAGTGTTTCCCCTAAATGTATTGAATAAAGTGTTACCCTGCTGACAAAAGTTTCCCCTAGGATTGTCTGTGTGTGCAGAACAGGCCTGTCCGTCAGGCGTCATTCGTGGTGTGAGGCGGGCTTTACTCACAATGTCTCCTGTTATTACCTACATTTAATAGTCAGATTAGCTCCCTCTCTCCCCATAGTGTGTTTAGCATTCAAATAGAGATGGCTTTGTCTGCCTTGTTTGGCTTTAACCACCGAAACACTACTGAAATCCCCCGTCATTAAAAAGATGGTTCAACCCATTCCCGGTATTGCTCCCGTTGCATTTCTCAGTGGCTCCTATATTGGTCAAGGAATGCCCCCCCCAACTTTAAACAGTGGCAGTGTCCCTCCTGCGTCAGTGAGTGTCTCTCGCAGGCCACTGAGCGATGCCTGGCTGCCCCACTCTGTCTCTGAGCGGTGACCGAGTGGGGCAGTCAGGTATGCCACTTTCCCCACAGCTCTGCCAAAGGACTGTTAGCAAAGGATGAGACTCGCCATTTTGTCCTCCTCGTCCTGTCCCCCTGGCTGCCATGCTACTCGTCCCTGGGATGTTGGCAGTAACTCTGGCACCTGTCAGCTACAAACAATTACAGCCATTAAGGGATTACCATTGTTGGGCTCCTGTAGCGGTGGGCTGGGCCTCTGTAGGGGATGACTCAGAGGGGAGCATCAGGAACTGACTGAGTTCTCCTTAAGGGGCATGGTAGCAGATTTGTATACAAATCGACTGACTTAAATCGCTACTACCTTAGTTACCTATAGTATCAGTCACCTGCAGATAGGAGACTTCAGACGGTGCAGAACAACGGTCTAGCTGTTTGTATACCGTCTACAGTTAGCTACATTATTTTGGTTTCAGCATTTAGCAGACAGTCTCTTATCAAGAATGACCACAATGTATCTAAGGGATGGTGATTGAACTCTTGACAGACAGACGGGCCTAGCGTCATCTTGTCACTCAGCTAGAGGGTGGTTGTGAGCAGCTGTGTGGGTTGTGCTCAGTGGAGTGCCGTCTGTCTGCCCTGCAGCAAAGTCAGAGGAGCCCAGCCAGCCAGTGAGTTAAAGGTGGATACGCACCTGGATACACACTTCCAAGCAGCTGCCTGAACAGCTTTACGTCCTACGGCCTCCACACACACACACACACGCACGCGGGATATGTCCCCATGAGGGAGCATTTTCCTTGTTTTACTATCCTTGCGGGGACTTTGAGGATATCGGGTATCCATGAGGATAGTAAATTACACACACACAGAGTTCCAGATAAGAGCAGCGAGGCCCACGCAGACTCTTCTCCAGCCCTGGCCATGTACGATGCTGTAAACGGCCCAAATTTGGACAAGGATTCCAGCCAGATGTGACCCAAACGTGAGTCCGGTGTGTTTTCCCCCCTCGTCGCTTTTGAGGCATCATAGCAGCTCAGAGTGGGAAACTTTACATGCTTTAGAATGGGGGAGCCCTCAAGGTCAGAAAGTTATCTTAGAGATCAAGGTTATGGAACGCAAAGCAGGGAATTCAATTCCAGGTCCTGGGTCCGTAAAGGGATCCCAGAATGACATTTAAGAGTAGTGCATTCAGTCGAATGAGGGTAGGGGGGGCCTTTCGGGCATTCCTGATTTTGTGAAATCCACCTACTGTAATAACTAAGATCTGAAACCTGCCGTCAAAAGTGAAAGGTTGTTTCACTAATTTTGTCCAGCTTTATTCCTGTCGTTCCTGTGTACAATGTTTTGCCTGGCTTTGTTTCTTTGTTGACAGTCACCTTGTTATCTGGCTGGCTTTGAAGCGGGTGACATTTTAACCCCTAGGTCGTCACAGGTCTCTAAATCTGTCCCAGCAGCCCCTCGTCCTCTGAACAGAGTCAACTCCCTACGGCGCTCTCACTCTCCTCTCTCTCTCCTACAGATGGTTGGCCTTTGTCATCCCTTTGACCTCTCAGCCTCTGCAGGGAACGCCCCCAGCTAGTATGCACACACACAGTTGCTGGCTCACTCCCACATGTCATTTTATTGTATTGTTACGATTTGTCTTTGGATGCTACCTAAAATGAGCAGATTAGTCTTTACAGCCATTTTGTAGTGTCGTTGCTTAGGCCTAATATTTTTCCCTTCTCAGGTTTGTGCTCCTTGCCTGTATCAAGTCCTGGCATGCATATTTGAAGGAAAAGAAGACTCCTTTTAGAATTTCTGACTTACCGGTTTCTTGTTCCTAGAATGCAACGGATTAGCTTATTCCTGGGGACTAAATACTACTGAGTCGAGGGTATAATGCCGAGTGTGTTTTGGGTAGCTCAATGGACTTTTCTGTCGAACCACATTTTGACTGGAGTGAAACATCGGTCATGTTGTCTAGAGCGGCACAAATCAATAGGTACAGCCTTTGAATGGGACAGCCTAAAAGAGGGAGTGAAAAGTCAAAGAATTTGCATATGAGTTGTCGGAGAACACCCAATTTTCCCTCATCCCAACAGCAGTAGTACGCCCTGAGGTATTCCAAACACCTCGGCTATGTCCTGACATTTTGGCCAATGGGTAACCCCGCCAACATACCCCAACAATTTCTGAAGAAGTGAGGCGCCTCTTTTAAAACTGTGCGTGAGGTAGGTAGCCCCTACTGACACCACCCACTCCCTGTCGGTATGTGCACACCACACACAGGTTCTGCTTGCTGGTTCTTGACACTGAGGAAGGGATCACACACAATGTGACCTGCATGTCTCTGAAGGCTTGTGATTTTTCTCCTTTCGGGGGTCGTCACTGAAGTTTCTTAGTGTTAAATGTTGGACTTTTCTAACGTACTTTCTATTTCTCTCTCCCTCCCTTCAGGCATGCATAGATGACAACGTGGACATGGTGACCTTCCTGGTGGAGCATGGGGCTGCCATCAACCAGCCCGACAATGAGGGCTGGATCCCCCTCCACGCCGCAGCCTCTTGTGGATACATGGACATAGCAGAGTAAGTACAGCTGCTGGGCTGGAGGTGTCATGGCTGACGTGGCGAGGGTCCAGCTGGAGGCTCTTATGGAACTCCAGGGAATGGCTGGTCTCTAGGGCCCCCCCCCCACACACACACACACGCATTACTGCATTGGAATAACCCCGTTATCTACCAGCCCTTTCACAATGTTGCCTGACGACTCACCCTGAATTAAATTCTGCTGCTCTGATCGCTACATACATGATTGTATACATTCGTCGTGGAGAACAAATGTCATTTTGGCTGGTGCGACATGGCTGGCTAGCCAGGCAATTCACCTTGAGCAAAACTCATTTTTATCAATGGAGGCTGACTCACAGGCACATCAATGGTCAGTTTTTTTGTTTTCTTTTCTCAATTGAACAAGTATTTATTTTGCATTGCCAAGTGTTACAAGGCTATTCCCTGAGGATTATGGCTGGTTGATTGTGCGAATGCCTTTCATTTGGTGAACATGCATTACCCCTGCCCAGACACATTTTTGTTGTAAATCACTAGTCCGGTTAGGTCATCAGTTAACGTTTTTCTATTCAATCATCTTAGACTTTGAAATGCATTGCTAATCAATTCAATCCTAATAGCTGCTACTTATGGACTAGACAGCCTAAACTTGTCAGGGGTCACTGTTTTAAATGGTTTCTCCAAGGTGCATGATTACATGTTGATTGGGGCAACCGCCTGTCAGATGGCCCCAACAACCTCGCACAAGTTCCTTGATGTAATCAATATAGAGAAATCGGGGTTAACCTCCGGCATCAGACATTACTCCAGTTGCTTTCCGATCCTTTCTTTCATTGTCCTTTTGAGGTAAGAAGGCTGTTTAACGGGATCAGAAACCGGGCCGGCAAGTAGGGAGATATTATCAGTAGATATTTTAAACCGGCTGAGAGCTGAAGGAGCTCACTTGCACTCATTGTGCAGTGACCTGTTTTACATATCTGTATTATATTACAGGAGCCTGGCATGAGGGTTGTTATCCCACAATCGCATCCTGTGCAGTCTTGCTGCCCAAGTTAGAGTAGAATTATCATACTACGCTACCAATGTCATTGATTGACAAATTCCTTTTTATGGTGTTTCATGAGCTGCAATTGGTGGTTGTAATTCCAAGAGCCGCCGTATACATATTTCCAGAAAGTTCTATCCTTCAGACTTCCCTCTCACCCCTACGGCACATTATTTATTCAAAATAAGTAAAAAAGCTGTTGAGTGTTCAGTTAAATCATTTTCATACAGTGGGTAGTCTACCTTATTGCTCTATTTTTCTCCATATCAGGACTGGGCTGTTGAAGACAAGGGCTCCCTTTTACTTTCTCACAATGCAGTGAGGAATGAAGGAGAAATGTGAAGGGCCTTGTCTGATATGGATGACTAATGGAGTGCTCTGGTCTTGGGTGACTGGGACCTGATGTGGGTGGTAGGAGCACATAGCAGTGCCATTTTAGCCCACAACACTGTCCCCGTCATTCCCATAATGAGGCCTACAGAGCCGGAAAGGCAATGGCAGCCTTTTACGCCAAGCTCTTTGGTGTCGAACCAACAACCATCCGATGGCAGTAGTTCTGAGCATTTTAACCAACACTTCTGTTATTAAAAAAAAAAAAATCATTGAATTGAATTCCATTTAGTTTTTCTGTGAGCTCAATACACAGTTTGTCTCGCGAAATCGGGTCAAGCCCAAACTGTGTGATATAGTAGGGAGTTGCAGTTTCCAACAGGCCAATAGTATACACAGTTTAGCGCAGGAAACATGGCAATGACTATAATCCATTGCGAGACTACTTGTCCAGTCTATAGTACAGACCGTCTGTGTTGGGTAGACCGAGAGAAGTTACGTGAACACTGATCGAGAGGGTTGCTTCGTGGTATATCTACCTGAAAATACAAGATCTATGTGATAGTTGGTATTCAGGAGTCATAAAAGTAGGCTTTATTTACTTTGGCAATAACATTTTAAAGAATTTTACAGACAGCATAGGCAGCAGCTCTATAGAGATGAGGACTTGGAATGAAATTGGTCATCAAATGTAATATAGAGAACAGACATTTTTTTTATTAAAGTAATGTAAATAAATGATTTTCTACGTAATAAGCAGTTGGGCTGGGCAGTATACCGCTATTAATGCACAGACCGATATGGATTTTTACTTCACCCTCTAACAGTATTTCAATGTTTTGGTTTGTTGAATGTGAGGCACAACACCAGCGTGTCCGTAATGTCCATTTTTATAGTTCACTCCGTTTGCTACTTGCAACTCGACGCTCCTGCATTCCGCTTCCCACGCCCTGCCCCCTGTCACTCAAGGAGAGCAGTTGTTGGTGTTGCTTGGCTGTGTAGTCATGAGCACTTCACTTGCTTCTTACTTTGGAGCTAATGCTAACTGCTGGTTAGCTGGCTAGCTAAATGTAATCGGAGTTGGAGCAAACCTAATGGCTAATTACAGCCTGAAACCAGTGCTGGTGTAGGCATAGATCTGCATGTTTGTGTAATGGTATCTACTAAATCAGAGGAATAGGTGAAGTATGAATTTGTTAGCTAGCTAGCTACATAAAGGGGAATATAACTTCACATTGGGACCCCTGGGAAACACTGACCAACACTTTGGTTCCTTTCCTTACACTGGCTTATCCCTGGCTTATTCATTTATATCAAACAACAATGCATTCAAAGTGCTGCCCACTATATTCCAACTGTTGAATTACAATCATTATATTTCCATGATTCCAACAGTACACCAATAACCTATGCCTAGATATCTCATACATTTATATTTTTTTAATACATGCCTACAGAGGTCGACCGATTATGATTTTTCAGTGCCGATACCGATTTATTGGAGGACCAAAAACAATTACACCAATACTGAATGAACAATAAACACTTATTTTAACTTAATAATATAATACATCAATAAAATCCATTTGGTCTCAAATAATTAATGAAACATGTTCAATTTGGTTTAAATAATGCAGAAATAAAGTGTTGAAGAAAGTAAAAGTGCAATGTCAAAAAGCTAACTTTTAAGTTCCTTGCTCAGAACATATGAAAGCTGGTGGTTCCTTTTAACATGAGTCTTCAATATTCCCAGGTAAGAAGTTTTAGGTTGTAGTTATTATAGGACTATTTCTCTATACCATTTGTATTTCCTATACCTTTGACTATTGGATGTTCTAATAGGTACTTTAGTATTGCCAGCCTAATCTCAGGAGTTGATATGCTTGAAGTCAAACAGCGCAATGCTTGAAGCATTACGAAGAGCTGCTGGCATACGCAGGAAAGTGCTGTTTGAATGAATGCTTACGAGCCTGCTGCTGCCTACCACCGCTCAGTCAGACTGCTCTATCAAATCGTAGACTTAATATAACACACAAATACGAGCCTTAGGTCATTAATATGGTCAAATCGAAAACCAAACGTTTATTCTTTCAGTGAAATACGGAACCGTTCTGGCATCCCTAAATCTAAATATTGCTGTTACATTGCACAACCTTCAATGTTATGTCATAATGTAAAAAATTATGTAAAATTCTGGCAACTTAGTTTGCAACGAGCCAGGCGGCCCAAATGGTTGCATATACCCTGACTCTGCGTGCAATGAACGCAAGAGATGTGACACAATTTCCCTAGTTAATATTTCCTGCTAACATGAATTTCTTAACTAAATATGTAGGTGTAAAAATATATACTTCTGTGTATTGATTAAGTTTATTGATAGCATAGCATAACATGTACACTTAGCATCAGGAAGCTTAGTCACGAATCAGAAAAGCAATGAAATTAATCGTTTACCTTTGATCTTTGGATGTTTTCACTCACGAGACTCCCAGTTACACAACATTTACATTTACATTTAAGTCATTTAGCAGACGCTCTTATCCAGAGCGACTTACAACAAATGTTCCTTTTGTTCCATAAAGATTATTTTTATACCCAAAATACCGATGTGTGTTTGTCACGTTATGTTCAAAAATCCACAGGATTTATTCGACAACGCAGACGTATATTTCAAATAATATCCATAATGTCCACAGAAACATGTCAAACGTTTTTTTATAATCATTCCTCATGTTAAAATATATATTCGATAATGTATCAACCGAGTGTCTAGGTTTTTCAAAAACAGCGGGAGGAACAATGGCGGCTTTACTCAGTTGCGCAAATATGATCCTTCATGCTCATTTTTCAAAATAAAAGCCTGAAACTGTGTCTAAAGACTGACACCTTAGGCAAGCCATAGAAAAAGGAATCTGGTTGATATCCCTTTAAATGGAGGATAGGCTTGCATAGGAACAGAGGTTTCAAAATAAGAGGCACTTCCTGATTGGATTTTCCTCAGGCTTTCGCCTGCAATATCAGTTCTGTTATACTCACAGACAATATTTTTTGGGGAAACTTTAGTGTTTTCTATCCTAATCTGCCAATTATATGCTTATTCTAGTTTCTGGGGCTGAGAAAAAGGCCGTTTCAAATGGGTACGTTTTTTTTAAGCCAAAAACGAAAATACTGCCCCCTACACGCAAAAGGTTAAATCATCCCCTGTGATTCAATGATAAATTAACAGGCAACGCAGGACAAGCTAGATAACAACACTGTTGATATTACTAGTTTAACAGGTGATATTGTTAAGATGGATCGTTTATTTATAAGTTTAATGCTAGCTAGCAACTAACCTTGGCCCCTTGCTGCACTTGCGTAACAGGTAGTCAGCCTGCCACGTAGTCTCCTCGTGGAGTGCAATGTAATCGGCCTTAATCGGTGTCCAAAAATGCTAATTACTGATTGTGATTAGAACTTGAAATCGGCCCTAATCGGTCAACCTCGAATACATGCATACATACACACAGTTGAAGTCGGAAGTTTAGCCAAATTTAAACTCAGTTTTTCCCCAATTCCTGACATTTAATCATCGTAAATATTCCCTGTCTTACACAGAACCCAAACTGGCTATGCATGTGCGTCACCGTACATTAAATAATTTTTATTGTCCCCCCCCCCCCACACCAAACGCGATCATGCCACGCAGGTTAAAATATCAAAACAAACTCTGAACCAATTACATTACAGGTCAAAAAGCATTAAACATGTATGGCAATTTAGCTAGCTAGCTAATTTGTCCTATTTAGCTAGCATGCTGTTGCTAGCTAATTTGTCCGGGGATCTAAACAGAGTTTTATTGAGTTATTTTATCTGAAATGCACAAGGCCCTCTACTCCGACAATTAATCCACACGCACAACTGTCAACCGACTCGTTTCTAGTCATCTCTCCTCCTTCCAGGCCTTTTCATCTTTGAACGTATATGGTGATTGGCATCTAAACTTTCATAGTGTTACCACGACGACCGGCAACAGTTTCTTTCAATCACCCACGTGGGTATAACCAATGAGGAGATGGCACGTGGGTACCTGCTTCTATAAACCAATGAGGAGATGGGAGAGGCAGGACTTGCAGCACAATCTGCGTCAGAAATAGAAATGTCTTCTATTTTAGCCCTTGGCAAACTAGATGCTCGTGAGCAGTGTGGGTGCAATAATTGAATAACATGGATTCCTAAATTTATTTTGCAATGCGAGCTGTGTAGTCAGGGTATTAGGTCAGTTAGGATCACCACTTTATTTAAAAAATGTGAAATGTCAGAATAAGTATTTATTTCATCACATTCCCAGTGGGTTAAAGTTTACATACACCAAATTAGTGTTTGGTAGCATTGCCTTTAAATTGTTTAACCTAGGTCAAACGGGTAGCCTTCCACAAGCTTCCCACAATAAGTTGGGTGAATTTTGGCCCTTTCCTCCTGACAGAGCTGGTGTAACTGAGTCAAGTTTGTACGCCTCCTTGCTCTCACACGCTTTTTCAGTTCTGCCCACAAATGTTCTATAGGATTGAGGTCAGGGATTTGTGATAGCCACTCCAATACGTTGACTTTGTCCTTAAGCCATTTTGCCACAACTTTGGAAATATGTTGCAATTGAAGAAACTTTCAAATTTCTTGATATTTTCCGTATTGACTGACCTTAATTTCTTAATGATCTGACCCCCTTTTTTTCCTCTGCCTAAAATGCCTAAAATGACACCCAATCTAACTGCCTGTAGCTCAAGGATATGCATATTTTTGACACCAATTGAAATGGAACACTTTGAAGCTTGTGGAAATGTGAAATTAAAGCAGGAGAATAACACACTAGATCTGGTAAAAGATAATACAAATAATTTTTCTTTCTTCATCTTTGAAATGCAAGAGGCCACAATGTATTCTAGTTTAGGCACAATTTTGATTTGGCCCACTAGATGGAGGCAGTGTGCAAAGTTTTAGACTGTTCCAATGAACCATTGCATTTCTGTTCAAAATGTATCATATGTGCCCAATTGGTTTATTGATACATTTTCAAGTTCATAACTGCACTCTCCTCAAACAATAGCATGATATTATTTCCCTGTAATAGCTACTGCACATTGGAGAGTGCAATTAGATTAAGAAAAATTTAAGCTTTTTGCCCATATCAGATATGTCTGTCCTGGGAAATGTTCTTGCTACTCACATTAGCTAAATCGTCCCGTGATCATCAGATGACACTCATATTTCATATTTATATTTTAAAAAATCTGAGTTTACATTGGCGCATTACGTTCAGTAGTTCTAAAATATGCGGTAATATTGCAGAGAGCCACATCAATTTACAGAAATACTCATAATAAACATTGATAAAGATACGACTATTATACATGGAACTTTAGATAAACTTCTCCTTAATGCAACTACTGTGTCAGATTTTAATTTTTTTACGGAGAAAGCAAACCATGCAATAATCTGTGTACAGCCTTTTGACAACAAAGCAGCCAAAAAGATACTCGCCATAATGGGTAGTCAACATTACTCAGAAATAGCATTTTAAATATTCACTTACCTTTGATCTTCATCAGAATGCACTCCCAGGAATCCCAGTTCCACCTTAAATGATTTGATTTGTTGGATAGTGTCCATCAGTTATGTCCAAATATCTTCTTTTGTTAGGGCGTTTAGTAAACAAATCCAAAAGCGCGTTCAGGTCGCGTCGGATGAAAAGTTCAAAAGGTTCCATTACAGCCCGTAGAAACATGCCAACCTAAGTATGGAAGCAATCTTTAGATGTTTTTAACAACTTCATTAATGTTCCAACCGGACAATTCCTTTGTCTGTACAAATTAAGTGGAACGTAGCTACCTTTCACGTGAGCGCGCCAGACCGAGGCTGTGGCACTCTGCCAGACCACTCACTCAAAGAGCCCTTATGAGCCCCTCCTTTTAGAGTTGAATCCCCAATTAGGTTCTAAATACTATTGACATCTAGTGGAAGCCTTGGGAAGTGAAACACAACTAATATCACCCTGTATCTTCACTGTTGGCCGAGTTGAAAAACTACAAACCTCAGATTTCCCACTTCCTGGTTGGATTTTTCTCAGGTTTTCGCCTACCATATGAGTTCTGTTATACTCAGACATCATTCAAACCGTTTTAGAACCTTCAGAGTGTTTTCTATCCAATAATAATATGCATCATGTTGGACCAAGTAAGTTGTCCTGTCGTATCGTCTCTCTGTAAATATCGTCTCTTTTTCGTTTTAGATATTTTTTTTCTTCGCATATCTTTAAAAACATTTTGCTAAACCTAAGCTTCCAATTACTCTTCTGCAACCCGCCAATGTAGCTACTTTTCCTAAAGTAGTTATATTTACTTCGGAACCGGACCCCCTCAACTGAAGCTAGCCAGCTAACTACCAGCTATGCTAGCGGTCTTCAGCTAACCGGTCATCAACTAACCTTTAGCTCGGAAAGCTCTCGCCAGTTCGAACAACGCAACGCTAACCAGAGCATAACGGACCTATTTATTATTTATTTTTTTACCCCCGGATTCCCACCACAAACGGAACATTCTTCAGCTGGATCTTCGCAACTAGCTATCGAGCTAAACAGCAACCCTGGTTGATTACTCCTGGCTAGCGTTTCCACCCACGTAGCTTGAAGCTAGCCCGGCCAGAGCTCCTAGCATACTCCTGGGCTACAATACCTTGACTACGACCGGTCTATCGATATCACTGCATGAAGAGGAATAAACAGACTCACCCCATCGCGACGTCCTCCAAAGGCTAACTCTCTAGCCCTTGCTATCTCCTTGCTTGCTAGTTCGGCATGCTAACTGCTAGCTTGTTTAGCCCAGGTCCGCTAACTACTACCTTGTTTACCCCGGCCTGCTAATCTGTTAGCTTGTTTGCACAGGCCTGCTAACCGTCTGCATCGCCGCGTCCCAAAAACGCAGTGGCCCATATGTACTTTCTATCTCTTCCCGATTTTAATTTTTTTTTGTTTATACCTTCCGGAAACCTGCCTCACCCAATGTGATACGGAATCGCTATTATCTTTATTTTTAGAACACACTCAAGAACCTCCAGAAGCTAACCAGCTAGCTAGCTACAAGCTATTTAGTCATTGTTAGTTTTCTTAACCTGGATAACACTCGCCAGCCCAGCCCCCCTGCCCCATCCACCGCTGCCCCCTGGACTCTGATCACTTGGCTACATAGCTGATGCACGCTGGACTGTCCATTAATCACGGTACTCCATTCTGCTTGTTTGTTTTATCTGTCGGCCGAGTTGCCTAGTCAATGCCATCTCACCTGCTGTTGTTATGCTAGCTGATTAGCTGTTGTCTCACCCACTGTTTTAGCTAGCTTTCCCAATTCAACACCTGTGTTTACTGTATGCCTCGCTGTATGTCTCTCTCAAATGTCAATATGCCTTGTATACTGTTGCTCAGGTTAGTTATCATTGTTTTAGTTCACAATGGAGCCCCTAGTCCCATTCCTCAGACCCCTGATACCTCCTTTGTCCCACCTCCCACATATGCGGTGACCTCACCCATTACAACCAGCATGTCCAGAGATAAAACCTCTCATCATCACCCAGTGCCTGGGCTTACCTCCGCCGTACCCGCACCCCACCATACCCCTGTCTGTGTATTATGCCCTGAATATATTCTACCATGCCCAGAAACCTGCTCCTCTTATTCTCTGTCCCCAACGCTCTAGGCGACCAGTTTTGATAGCCCTTAGCCGCACCCTCATACTACTCCTTCTCTGTTCCGCGGGTGATGTGGAGGTAAACCCAGGCCCTGCATGTCCCCAGGCACCCTCATTTGTTGACTTCTGTGATCGAAAAAGCCTTGGTTTCATGCATGTCAACATTAGAAGCCTCCTCCCTAAGTTTGTTTTACTCACTGCTTTAGCACACTCTGCTAACCCTGATGTCCTTGCCGTGTCTGAATCCTGGCTCAGGAAGGCCACCAAAAATTCAGAGATTTCCATACCCAACTACAACATCTTCCGTCAAGATAGAACTACCAAAGGGGGAGGAGTTAGCCTGCAAAGTAATGTCATACTTTCCAGGGCCATACCCAAACCGTTCGAACTACTAATTCTGAAAATTACTCTCTCCAGAAATAAGTCTCTCACTGTTGCCGCCTGCTACCGACCCCCCTCAGCTCCCAGCTGTGCCCTGGACACCATTTGTGAATTGATTGCCCCCCATCTAGCTTCTGAGTTTGTTCTGTTAGGTGACCTAAACTGGGATATGCTTAACACCCCGGCAGTCCTACAATCTAAGCTAGATGCCCTCAATCTCACACAAATCATCAAGGAACCCACCAGGTACAACCCTAACTCTGTAAGCAAGGGCACCCTCATAGACGTCATCCTGACCAACTGGCCCTCCAAATACACCTCCGCTGTCTTCAACCAGGATCTCAGCGACCACTGCCTCATTGCCTGTATCCGCTACGGTGCCGCAGTCAAACGACCATCCCTCATCACTGTCAAACGCTCCCTAAAACACTTCTGTGAGCAGGCCTTTCTAATCGACCTGGCCCGGGTATCCTGGAAGGACATTGACCTCATCCCGTCAGTTGAGGATGCCTGGTCATTCTTTAAGAGTAACTTTCTCACCATTTTAGATAAGCATGCTCCGTTCAAAAAATATAGAACTAAGAACAGATACAGCCCTTGGTTCACTCCAGACCTGACTGCCCTCGACCAGCACAAAAACATCCTGTGGCGGACTGCAATAGCATCTAACAGTCCCCGCGATATGCAACTGTTCAGGGAAGTCAGGAACCAATACACACAGTCAGTCAGGAAAGCTAAGGCCAGCTTCTTCAGGCAGAAGTTTGCATCCTGTAGCTCCAACTCCAAAAAGTTCTGGGACACTGAAGTCCATGGAGAACAAGAGCACCTCCTCCCAGCTGCCCACTGCACTGAGGCTAGGGAACACGGTCACCACCGACAAATCCATGATTATCGAAAACTTCAACAAGCATTTCTCAACGGCTGGCCATGCCTTCCGCCTGGCTACTCCTACCTCGGCCAACAGCTCCGGCCCCCCCGCAGGTCCTCGCCCAAGCCTCTCCAGGTTCTCCTTTACCCAAATCCAGATAGCAGATGTTCTGAAAGAGCTGCAAAACCTGGACCCGTATAAATCAGCTGGGCTTGACAATCTGGACCCTCTATTTCTGAAACTATCCGCAGCCATTGTCGCAACCCCTATTACCAGCCTGTTCAACCTCTCTTTCATATCGTCTGAGATCCCCAAGGATTGGAAAGCTGCCGCAGTCATCCCCCTCTTCAAAGGGGGAGACACCCTGGACCCAAACTGTTACAGACCTATATCCATTCTGCCCTGCCTATCTAAGGTCTTCGAAAGCCAAGTCAACAAACAGGTCACAATCCCACCGTACCTTCTCCGCTATGCAATCTGGTTTCCGAGCCGGTCACGGGTGCACCTCAGTCACACTCAAGGTACTAAACGACATCATAACCGCCATCGATAAAAGACAGTACTGTGCAGCAGTCTTCATCGACCTTGCCAAGGCTTTCGACTCTGTCAATCACCATATTCTTATCGGCAGACTCAGTAGCCTCGGTTTTTCGGATGACTGCCTTGCCTGGTTCACCAACTACTTCTCAGACAGAGTTCAGTGTGTCAAATCGGAGGGCATGTTGTCCGGTCCTCTGTCGGTCTCTATGGGGGTGCCACAGGGTTCAATTCTCGGGCCGACTCTTTTCTCTGTGTATATCAATGATGTTGCTCTTGCTGCGGGCGATTCCCTGATCCACCTCTACGCAGACGACACCATTCTATACACTTTCGGCCCGTCATTGGACACTGTGCTACCTAACCTCCAATCGAGCTTCAATGCCATACAACACTCCTTCCGTGGCCTCCAACTGCTCTTAAACGCTAGTAAAACCAAATGCATGCTTTTCAACCGATCGCTGCCTGCACCCGCTTGACCTTGAATATGTGGACACCTATAAGTACCTAGGTGTCTGGCTAGACTGCAAACTCTCCTTCCAGACCCATATCAAACATCTCCAATCGAAAATCAAATCAAGAGTCTGCTTTCTATTCCGCAACAAAGCCTCCTTCACTCACGCTGCCAAGCTTACCCTAGTAAAACTGACTATCCTACCGATCCTCGACTTCGGCGATGTCATCTACAAAATTGCTTCCAACACTCTTCTCAGCAAACTGGATGCAGTTTATCACAGTGCCATCCGTTTTGTCACTAAAGCACCGTATACTACCCACCACTGCGACTTGTATGCTCTAGTCGGCTGGCCCTCGCTACATATTCGTCGCCAGACCCACTGGCTCCAGGTCATCTAAAAGGCCATGCTAGGCAAAGCTCCGCCTTATCTCAGCTCACTGGTCACGATGGCAACACCCATCCGTAGCACGCGCTCCAGCAGGTGTATCTCATTGATCATCCCTAAAGCCAACACCTCATTCGGCCGCCTTTTGTTCCAGTACTCTGCTGCCTGTGACTGGAACGAATTGCAAAAATCGCTGAAGTTGGAGACTTTTATCTCCCTCACCAACTTCAAACATCAGCTATCTGAGCAGCTAACCGATCGCTGCAGCTGTACATAATCTATTGGTAAATAGCCCACCCATTTTCACCTACCTCATCCCCACAGTTTTTATTTATTTACTTTTCTGCTCTTTTGCACACCAATATCTCTACCTGTACATGACCATCTGATCATTTATCACTCCAGTGTTAATCTGCAATATTGTAATTATTCGCCTACCTCATGCCTTTTGCACACATTGTATATAGACTCCCCTTTTTTCTCTACTGTGTTATTGACTTGTTAATTGTTTACTCCATGTGTAACTCTGTGTTGTCTGTTCACACTGCTATGCTTTATCTTGGCCAGGTCGCAGTTGCAAATGAGAACCTGTTCTCAACTAGCCTACCTGGTTAAATAAAGGTGAAATAAATAAAAAATATTAGCATCTGGGAGTTGGAGGCAGTTCACTCTGGGCACGCATCCAAAATTGAAAATGCTGCCCCATATCCCAAAAAGGTTAACATTAATCTTCAATTATGTTCCAACTGGAGAATTCCTTTGTCTT
Source organism: Oncorhynchus nerka (assembly GCF_034236695.1). Lineage (NCBI taxonomy): Eukaryota > Metazoa > Chordata > Actinopteri > Salmoniformes > Salmonidae > Oncorhynchus > Oncorhynchus nerka. Next base: position 55,333,694 of record NC_088418.1, read on the forward strand.
TAGAAATGCAATGGAACGCAGCTACCTCTCACGGGAGTGCGCGTCATGGCACTCTGCCAGACCTCTAGGTCAAACAGCTCTCTTTCTCTCCCCTTTTACAGTAGAAGCCTCAAACAAGGTTCTAAAGACTGTTGACATCTAGTGGAATCCTTAGGAAGTGCAATATGACCCCATATACACTGTATATGGGATAGGCAAAGACTTAAACCTACAAACATCATATTTCCCACTTCCTGGTTGGATTTTTTTTCTCAGGTTTTTGCCTGCCATATGAGTTCTGTTATACTCACAGACATCATTCAAACAGTTTTAGAAACTGTTTTCCATCCAAATCTACTAATTTTATGCATATTCTAGCTTTTGGGCCTGAGTAGCAGGCAGTCTACTCTGGGCACCTTTTCTATCCAAGCTACTCAATACTGCCCCCAGTCCCAAAGAAGTTACACTAATGGACTGTCATTTTTTCTTTGCTCATTTGATCTTTTCTTGCCATAGTTTAGACTTAGCCCTGTGGTAAAATACCTTCTGTATAGTACCCTAACTTGCCACAACACAACTGATTGGACATTCCAAAAAACATACTTTTAACATGGCACACCTGTTAGTTGAAATGCATTCCAGGTGACTACCTCATGAAGCTTGTTGAGAGAATGCCAAGAGTGTGCAAAGCTGTTATAAAGGCGAAGGGTTTGTTTTAACCCTTTTTTTTGGGTTACTACATGATTGCATATGTTATTTCATAGTTTTGAAGTCTTCGCTATTATTTTACAATGTAAAAATAAAGAACCCCCGGATATGAGTAGGTGTCCAAACTTTTGACTTTTACTGTATATCTCATGATATGCTGTTTTTACCATATCTCCCGGCCCTAATAAGCAGTATTGTGCAGTCACCACCATCTTGCGACTTTTGGTAATTGTTTTATTCTGTTACAGCATTCAACCCACAATTTTTTTTATTTCAAAATCGAAAACCAAGTAATTTTGATCAAACCCAACCGATCTCAAACACATCGCTCGGCAGTAGATGGCAGGGTGAACTCCTAACCACAAGGCCCAACCACACCTTGTAAAACCCAGCTAAAATGGGGTGAAAGTGAATTCAAAGACAATGTGGAACTCTAAAATGTAACGGCGGTCGCTGAATCTCCATTACGAGGGAAGTTACCGGAATGCGCCAGTTTCAAGTGGTGTGTTCTAATGAGAAGGGTCTGCGTCTCTCCACGGCTGTAATTGGTAGCAGCAGGAGTCAAGATCTCCTGCTGTTCCAAGAGCCTCTTGAATCAGCCAGCACAGGGCGAGAAATCCATGGGGAAAAGATAATTGGAGCGTGATTGACCACACGGGTGAATCACTAGGCTAATTATGCAGTGAATGTGTGAACTAGTTGTCTGATTAGAGGCAGGGTACTAGAATGACAGCATGAACCCCTCAGGTGGTTAGGTCAGTGGAGGGATACAACAGTAAACCCCTCAGGTGAATATGGTGTAATGACAGACTGCAATTTGGGGTGTTTCTTGAAATGGGTGTTCCCTGATATCAGGAACCTGCCATTGGTCAGTTCCGGCCTTAAGCAAACTGATGGTTTCGCGACAGATTTGTTTACACAGCAGGTTAGGTGAATTAGCATGGCAGGTTAGGAGACTGTTAAGGTTAGGAAAAGGGTTAGGCTTAGCTACAATGCTACAGTTGTTAACTAAATAAAAATGTTATTTGTCACATGCGCTGAATACAGCTGTTGTAGACTTTACTGTGAAATGCTTACTGACAAGCCCTTAACCAACAATGCAGTTAAAGAAATGGTTACAGGGGTACTGTTACCGTGTGTGTGGGGTACAGGTTGAGGTCATTTGTACATGTATGTAGGGGTAAAATGACTGCATAGATGATAAACAGCGAGTAGCAGCAGTGTAAAAAAAGGGGGGAGGGGGGTGTCCATGTAAATTGTCCAGGTGGCAATTTGATTAATTGCTCAGCAGTCTTATGCCTTGGGGGTAGAAGCTGTTCAGGAGCCTTTTGGACCTAGTCTTGGTGCTCCGGTACCACTTGCCGTGCAGTAGCAGAGAGAAGTCTATGACTTTGGTAAATGGAGTCTTTGACAATTTTTGGGGGGCCATCCTCTGACATCACCTAGTGTATATGTCCTGGATGGCAGGAAGCTTGGCCCCGGTCATGTACGGGGCTGTACGCACTAACCTCTGTAGTGCCTTACGGTCGGATCCGGAGCAGTCTGATGTTGCATCACTCATTTGCCTTTTAAGGTGTTTTTTTTAATGTAGCCTAGACTTACTGGTTGTATGACTGTTTGAGATCATCCTACAATTGTCCCACAATCTGTTTGGAATAAGCCATTTATTTTTATACAAGCTGACCAATAGAATAGTTCACTTTTTCTACTATGGGGGTTAGTAGATTGACAAAGGCTAGTGATTTTGCTGTTCGTTACTTGTCTTGTTGGCTGAGGAAAATGTGGACGATTATTCAAAGTGCGACTCAGAATTTGGTAAGAAAGACCACCCATTGTTGATCCTCAACTTGTATGTTCTGTTAATATGAATTACTAAAATGTTTACATGCTGCTGGTCAAATGTCTGGCGCCACATTTTCGTAACGGAATCCCTGGTTATGACATACAGGTTTTCATAATATATTCACTCGACTGTTTCCCTGCAGGTGAACAACAAATTGACAGAGTTATGGTAATTTGTAAATGCATCTATTTTCCAATCCTTGTAAATGTGTCTTGCTAGACTTTTGACCATTTTTCTCTTCAAACCTTTCATAGGCCTACAGCAGTAGCTTTATATAGGCCTGAGATGGACATGATTTCCTAGGCATTTTGAGTGAACCTGTATTCACCTGGGTTAAATAAGAGACTTGATCCATCCATATTGATTCAGTGATGAAGGAATTTACTACTACTGAGTGTTACTAATACTACTTGGACTACCATTTACCTGCCCTAAGTAAGTGTGTGTTTGTGCAGGTATCTGATTGGCCAGGGAGCCAGTGTGGGGGTGGTGAACAGTGAAGGGGAGACACCACTGGACATCGCTGAGGAGGAGGCCATGGAGGAGCTCCTGAAGAATGAGATCAACCGACAAGGTACAGACGGACCGCAGCACTGAATCACTGTCTGCCCCACACTGACCTGATAATCAACAACTTTCACTTCTGCTTTCAGTTGAACCATTGCCGGTCAAACGTTGTCCACCAAGCACATCATTAATGGGACTAAAACGACATAATGGAAATGTTTTTCATTAAGGTTTCAAATTAGATTACTTTTTAATGACACACGAGTGCTGCTACTTTGCTAGTGTCATTCTGTGTTTGCTACATACCAGGCAGGCAGTTATGCACTGCCTTTCCAAATAGACTGTTTAGGGATGAGAGGTGTGTGTGTGTGTGTGTGTGTGTGTGTGTGTGTGTGTGAGCAATGGATCGTGGCACATGCATCTAGGCCGCTGTGGCCTCCGGTCATATCAGGAAGCAGGTCTTGGCAGGCCTCCAGTGGCGTGCACTCCGCTTGGTTCAATAGCACTACATCCTCCATGGTCAACATCTCACTGGTCTAGTATAATTCCCCCTTTACTACTTCACCCAATACCATGCTTACGTACATGATGTCCAGGTATGTCATGCGTGTACCATGTCATAAAGCATTTATGAAATCAAGTGCGACCCAGTCCCGGTAGCTTTGCCTCGGTGGAGAAGTTACATAATGGAGATTAATGCGATCCACTTAAACTCTGTATTTCTCTTTGTGATGATTCTAAACTGGATGGAAGGCCTTTTCTATTTTTGGCCCTGTGTTCTTGAGATGATGAAATGTACCCCCCTCCCACCCCACGCTCTGGTGGGAGGCCTTGTTCAGACGTGCTAATGGCCCCTGGGACAAACCGCTCCTCTGCTCATGATGCTGCTGCGTTGTCGGAAGATTATGGCGCTCTCCTTCACCTAGTAGCCATTCCAAATTCGCCTCTCATCAAATCCACTAAGTGTGGCTGGACACCTTTGCCCTGTTTTACGTTGTTAGCCACCAGCCATAATTAGAAGTGAGGTTGCAGCTCATCAGACAGCAGGCCCACCCCCTCTGTTTGCACCCTTAGTAGAACTAGGTGAAATTGTTTTTGACGGTATGTTATGTTTTTTAAATAATTAAAGCTCTACATTTGCTTTGAGTAGTGAGTGATCCTACAGTGGCAACACATAGATCCATTGAAATCACTTGGAATGTTTCTCCAATCTGTTTTCTACTGTTCAATTCAACTTCAACTGAAAAATACTAATAATAATTAAATCTGCATTTCCTGCACTCATTTGAGAATGTCCACACTGCCACGTAAGGCTGCAAAAAAAACTAGGCCTTATTTTTAACCAAATGTTGCAGTTGTGATTTGCCTACTGATTTAGATCAAAACAATTGGGTAAACTGTTGGAATCATGGAAATATAATATTTATTCTAATTATATAGTTAGAATCTAAATAATAGTGGGCATTTTGAAGTGTTTGACATGACAACGTATGAAAATGCCAGGGAGGAGTTGACAGGGTAGGAACCAAAGTGATGGTCTGTGTTTCCTAAGGGACCCTATAGTCTGTGCTACATTGACCATGCAGACTGAATTAAGGGTGTGTTCGTAAAATTCACTCGTGTGCCAGAGAACGCTCCGGGTGTTTGTAAATTCCGATTGTTTTCGTGCTCGGAGGGTTTCGAGCACACACTGGATGCTCTGGCCGAGGAGTAGTGTTGATCTGAGCAATCTGACCTCACAACGGCAGTCAAGCTAACTGGCTAAAATTAGCTAGCTTGCAAGTTAATTCCAGACATGAATGAGAACACATCACTCACCCTTTTACTTGCCCTAGCAGAGCTGGTTAAGCTGTTTTCATGTTATCCAGAGTGTTGGTGATTAACTGTGATGCTGGCAACAACTTTTTTGCCAGTGTTTACTGACACCGGCCATTTTCAGCAGGTGTTGAGCGTTCGTAAATTCATCAGCTATTCTGCGCTTTGGCACACTCAGACGAGTGCTCTGAAATCGGAATAGATGGGGCGTGTTCGTAAATTCACTCTGGCTATGTGTCTCGTGGTCAAGCAACAACAAAGCCCTCGAGTGACAGTGGGCTGTGCTAGGTCTGTGTGGAAAGTGGCATGGAGAGGGATGACTCAAGTAGCGTGTAAGCTATAAAATGGACATTACACACGGCGTATCACATTTAACAAACCAAACTTACAAATACCCTTACAGAAGGTAAAGTACAAACTCAAACCGGTCCATGCAGCAGTAATGGTATATAGTTAAATACGTTATGCAGCCCAGCCTTAAGTAGAACCAGACTAGCCCCAGTAACATGAACCAGGTCAGGGTATGAGGTGGAGGGACCTGGAGCAGGGCTTGGCTGAGGTGGTCAGAGCCCTATCCCTTTTAACAGTCCTAAGGGCTGAATGTGCAGAATTCATTCAGCAGTTATGACCTCTTCTCCTGTTTCGTTAGCATGCTACGCTACTTAAGAGAATTAAATAACGGAGGCGGGGTCTTATCCCACGGGAGCCCCGCTCGTTTCAGCCGACTGCAGCTTTCAGCCGACTGCAGCTTTCAGCCGACTGCAGCTTTCAGCCGACTGCAGCTTTCAGCCGACTGCAGCTTTCAGCCGACTGCAGCTTTCAGCCGACTGCAGCTTTCAGCCGACTGCAGCTTTCAGCCGACTGCAGCTTTCAGCCGACTGCAGCTTTCAGCCGACTGCAGCTTTCAGCCGACTGCAGCTTTGTCTTCATTTGCTGTGCTTGATGGATATGCAGTCTGCGGCTTTGGAGCGGGACGTCAGCATGCCAGCTCCCAAGATCCCTTATTGACAGACACACAAACCCCTGCCTGCAGCACCAGTGTTGCACACCACTGCATTTACCATCAGTCATATGACAGACATCAAACCACCGGGCCTTTTTAAACATGCAAACGTTTCTCCCTCCTGGCTGTATCTGATCAGTGATACCACACCATTTTTTGTGTCGATGGGCAGTTACCCTGGCAATTAGTTTGCAGCAGAGTTGCAGCACGAGTGGATTGCCCAAGCTGTTCGATGGAACTCCACATAGGGAATGAATTCATTCAATTGTTCTTGAATTTACCACTAATGGCTAGAGCAGCTCTGTGTTCAGTAAGATACAGTGTTGTGCAACTCCCTCTATGTTTTTAATGGGATGTTCACCTCCCGTCGTGTGGTCTCCTCTCCAAAAGAGATCTTCTTGGTCATGGGGTTAAACTCGTTAAAGAGCCACCACTGTTTCCCCACGGCCAGGCGACTGGCTCCACCTTCCGATCCCTTCTCTGCCTCCCGGACAGTTGTTCCACGCAGGCCAGGTGACTGGGCTGCCTGTACCACCCCCCACTCCCTCTATAGCTGCCCATAAGGGCTGTCTTCCCCCCCCCCCACACACACAGTTTCCCTGCTCAATATCTTGGGGTAATTTTAGTTTGGGCTTGTCAACAGGTTTTCCCTCAGCTGAATTTAGTCCTGTGTTATCACATTCTCAGAGGTGACTTTCCTCAGAGGATTCACATGTTTGCTCCATGGCCGATTCTTTGGGATATTTTGGTTTTACCAGACCATATGCAGGCCTAGCTTTGAGAGAGTGGGAGGGAGTGTGGTGGGGACTTAATCAGTCAGTTTTCTGGTCTACTGGCTTTTCTCTATTTTCTCAGGGTCCCGGTAGAAGGTGCAATATTCTCTTGAAAAAGCAGCTTGGAATGTGTCCAGTTCCTCCACCAGGCTGCTGTTTTGTAGTCCTACTTAGGATCTATTAGTCTCCCTGCCTTTTTCTAGAACCAGTACAGGCTGCTCCTTAAATGTCCCTGCTCTCTAGTAAGCGATGGGCCCTATTGTAACAGATGCAATAAACATTTATACAGGCCAATTACTGCAAGGCTAGTAATGTTGATAATGCCTTGACTAATAGAGTTCCCCTGCCTTGCTGGTGCATTTGTAAAACATGCATCTGTGAGGTTGTGGACATCTCACCTTTTGTACCACAGTCCACCCGTTCCACAGGCTGCATGCGCGGCAGTCCAGCAGAATAAAGAACTAATTGAGATCCATTATGACAGGAGTGCATTGTGTATTACACTGTAATGGCATCACATGGACTGGACTAAAGGGCAACGCATTACTCAACACTGCAGCCATAGTGCCATCTCCCCCCAAGACCAGCCTGAACCCATTGAGTCACTTCTGTATTGGAAAAATCTCTGTTTCATTGGAACATTCATTTGTGCAATGAGTCAGGGATTTGACTCATAGAGCCACACCCATCCCCCTTTCAAATGGGGCTTGTTTATTCCATGCAGCCAGACATCATAGTAACCCAAGGTGTCGTTGATGAAAGGGATGGCCATCTCAATGCAAAGGCCTGTAGATTAGCTAGAAGTATTTTTGTCACAACCATTAACTCTTAATGCACAATGTGAAAGTAAAACCAAACTAGATGGACTGTGGTGAGCTGTAGCTGTGCAGCAGTATTGTTTTTTGGGCTGCCAGGAGTCCATTTCAGACCTTCTGAGTCCTCTTAATTCCTTCCCACAATTGAAACGCAGCATGCAGACAAGCGGCGCTCTTGTCAGTGAATTTGGGCAGGAATTCTTGCCCAGGTCCCCTAGCTGACAGATCATGGTCCCTTGTTCTCCTCCGCTGGCCCCAGGCCTGAACTTCTGGTTGGACTTAACTGCTCCCTGTCCATCCAGCCTAACACACTGTCAGACAGTTGGAATCTTCTTTTGTCCTTTTAATTAGTCACGCTTCAGCTCGTTAATCTCATCAACAATGACAGGTAGTGTTAGCCAGCGCTGATTTAACTAATGTTGATCTATTTCTGAATAAAATCAGATTATTCCTGGACATTCTATTCGATCTTTGTCAATCTTGTTTATTTTTTAATGCTGCTTGACTGTCCTTGGCCTTCTCATCAACGGAAAAAATAAAGTGACTTCATGAATGGATAGAAAAAGAAAATCCAGCCTTTTTTGCAAGAGCTGACCAATGAGGGATGACTGTGCATCATACGAGGAACCCTAAACCTATAGGATCAGCCGAAGTGTTGCTGGCTTCCACCCCAGAGCACTTATGCTCATGTAGTTGAGCACAATCAACTCGGAGCTGAGTAGTCACACACCTTCACCAGTCGCTCCCAATTTCAGCCGTCTCGCGTTCCAGTCGAGTGTCAGCAAGACAATACACGCCTGTTCCTGCAACAGCCTGTATAGTGCCGGCCTATACCTTAGACATACTGACCCACATGGAAAACGTACTGTTTGCTCTGTCCCAAAGCAGTGATAACATTGACAAAATATTGAAATAAGCAATTTGTCAGAGGCCTCCAGTTAATGGAAAAGAGTGCTAGCTTTGCACAACCACAAGTGGATTATTTGCTTAAACTACATGCCTACACTGCTTGGATTTTGACACCTCACCATACAAAGTATGTCAGATGTCCATAGCTCGCTTACACCACTGTGTAAACCGTAGGGAAATTTGGCCTGTTCTTGTGTAATATTCCAGGGCAGATTTCTGCCGTGTAAAGGGTTTCAGCCGCATTTTGACTTTTTCATCCATTGTTAGTTTCAAATGAAACTCTGGACTGTAGTTCCCAATTTGAGTGTGAGCATTCAACTCATTCACTTAAGGCCATATGTGCCAAGCATGTGGTATGTCCAGTTTCAGCTAATTTCAGGGTTCTGTTTTCATGTCTATGAATAATTTCTGTAATATTCTAATGTTAGTTCCCTGGGGTTGAATGTCAGAAAGGCAGCATTATTTCCTGACAGTTTCTGCCTTCTACTGCTATATAATATCCAGTGTTTATAGGGACGGGCCTCTCTTTTTAAGTAGCCGTTAATCCACAGAGGCCAGACTAACAGTGGTCACCGTTAAACTCCGCCCCCACCAGGTGTGGACATCGAGGCGGCCAGGAAGGAGGAGGAGCGGATCATGCTGAGGGACGCCCGGCAGTGGCTCAACAGCGGAACCATCAACGACGTCCGACACGCCAAGTCCGGGGGGACCGCACTCCACGTGGCCGCTGCCAAGGGTTACGCTGAGGTTTTAAAGTAAGCCCAGACTCCTTACCTCGCCTTTACCTCTAACAAGCTGTAGCCCATCTTTGGATTCCTTTTAATTCTAGACTTATCGCCTTTATTAACGCTGATTTAAAAGATATTTCCACTTGTTATCGTTAGGTATTTGTTCTTAGGTGAATGCTGCTTATAGTCATGTCCCTTGTGGGATTTTAATCAATGGTTATCAAAAGCCCATCTTCAGCTCTGTCCTGTCAGTACAGACAGACCGCCTAAGGGAGGGACTGCAGCACCCTGTCCATCTGCTCCTGGGAATGCAGCCAACGAAGTCTCCCACACACACTCCACTGCCATAGTTGGCTAACACTAACATCTACCATGTTGAGTACCAGATACTCAGAGGTCACTCCGAGGTCAACATTTTTCCTGTCCTGCAAGACGTTTATTGACTGAAATATGGGTCTTAAACCTTTGCACAAATGTATTTGTGCTTATGCAAATAGTTGATAGAATACTTTTTCATTTATTTGTCTTTGGGTTCTGTTTTTGCATAACTAATACAAAATACAGCCATAATGCTGCCACAGTAGCAAAAGCCTGGACACTGGCAACGACTGATAAGATTAGGTTTCAGAACCATTATTTATTTATTTACTTTTCTGCTCTTTTGCACACCAATATCTCTACCTGTACATGACCATCTGATCATTTATCACCCCAGTGTTAATCTGCAAAATTGTATTATTCGCCTACCTCCTCATGCCTTTTGCACACATTGTATATAGACTGCCCATTTTTTTTTCCTACTGTTATTGACTTGTTAATTGTTTAGTCCATGTGTAACTCTGTGTTGTCTGTTCACACTGCTATGCATTATCTTGGCCAGGTCGCAGTTGCAAATGAGAACTTGTTCTCAACTAGCCTACCTGGTTAAATAAAGGTGAAATAAATCAAATAAAAAAAAATCCAAGAAAACAAGATTAGCTAAATCTCAAATACTATTTTTGTTTCCCCCCCTCTGTTCCCCCAGGCTTTTAATCCAAGCAGGGTATGATGTAAATATTAAAGACTTTGACGGCTGGACCCCACTCCACGCTGCTTCACATTGGGGCAAAGAGGAGGCCTGCAAGATACTGGTGGAGAACCTGTGTGACATGGACCTTATCAATAAAGTGGTGGGTAGTACTTCTACGGAGTCTCCATCCTCTATCCATACCCTCTAAGGTTCAGTTGAATATGGAGCATGTACTGTTACGTAATGTACTGTACTGCACATATGTGCTTTTCTCATAACACTAGTTCTGAGAAGTGTCTGTTTCCTCCTCAGGGTCAGACATCTTTTGATGTTGCAGATGAAGATGTCCTTGGCTACTTAGAGGAATTACAGAAGAAGCAGAATCTGGTAAGCCAGTGTGTGGCTAATGCTTACATAAGCGCTTTCATTTGAGCCTGGATGAACTGCATAACCTGTTATTATAGCTGTCAAAAGTGAAACTGCGACTCACTGGTATATGCCTTGCAGGTGTAAGCATAGCACAAGCCCTTGATCAAATCTGACAATTCTGTTTTTTTTCACGGCTGAAAGTTTGACGTTAGGGTACTAACTGCCGTCAGTCATTAAAAAACATTCTCCCGTTGCAGCTCAATAGTGAAAAGAAGGATGTTAAGAAGTCTCCCTTGATAGAAACGACGACCACCGGGGACAACAATCAAAATCTAAAATCCATCAAGAGGTAAATGTCCTGGTTGGGGGGGTGGGGTGACATTAGGTAGTCACTCCGTGAAATACAGTCATGTAATGGATTGTTAATCTTTTATGCATTAACCCCAGTGTAGGTCACCCACCCCCTCTTTTACGCTGCTGCTACTCTGTTATCTATGCGTAGTCACTTTAATGACTCTACCTACATGTACATATTACCTTGACTAACCGGTGCCCCCGCACATTGACTCTGTACCGGTACCCCCTGTATATAGTCTCACTATTTTACTGCTGCTCTCTAATAACCTGTTCCTTTTTTATTTTTGATATTTTTTAAACTGCTTTGTTTCGAGGTTTGTAAGTAAGCGTTTCACTCTAAGGTCTACCTGTTCTATTCGGCACATGTGACTAATAACAGTTGATATGAGGTCTAGGCCACGGGGCAAACCATCGTTAAAGTGCCTGTTTGAAATACCATGTTTTCAGTACATTGAAAGTAGCTCCAAGTCATTGAGGCACCCTGATAATATGGAGGTTTATGGGTGTTACTCTGAAATGGTGCACACATGTCTTTGTAGTCTGATAATAATGAATCCATGCAGACTGAAAGTACCAAACATTCTGTGTGTGTTCCAGCAAAGAGACCCTCCTCCTGGAGCCCGAGAAGCCCGCCCTGCGCATCGAGACCCTGGAACCGGAGAAGGTGGACGAGGAAGAGGAGGGCAAGAAGGACCAAGAGTCCAGCTGCTCCAGCGAGGAGGAAGAGGAGGAAGACTCGGAGTCTGAGACTGAAGCCGGTACGTACAATAACCTCAATGGCAGGCAGGGTCTTTCTAAACCTGATTTCAATCTAAGCCATTATCCCAGAGTCCAAGTCTGAAGACTTTAGACCCTGTCTACATTAGTTGAACTGATTGTAAGTGTTGTAGATGTACTCTTTTGAATGGTGTCTGTATACACTTGTTGCAACGACATGAACGTTGTTGGTTATGACATCCCCTATGGTCGTTATCTTTATGAAAAAGAATAAACACAAACGACGGTCTGCATGACATCAGCAAAATATGGTCCAAAAAGCATACCTGTTCTATTTTAACACCAACAAACCCATCTGTTTTAAAAGTTATTTTAGTACTAAAACACATTTCTGAAGAGGGGTTTGGTGCTAGCACTGTAGCTTGCTACCTGGCTAATCAGACCATATCTTAAAAACAACAGTTGCAATGACGGTCTGCAGACAGTCTACTTGAGTATCATTTATTTTATTGCCAACGACACTTGTCTGTTGACCATTAAAATAGGACATGTAGTTAGATGAAGTATAGACCTGTCTTTATGCATCAGTAACTCATACTGGCACCTCTATTCCTCCCTTCCAGACAAGAGCAAGACGCCTGTCCCTGTGAGCAACAGTAACGGCACTGCTGTGGTGCCAACGCCGACCAGCGTTACGGTGTCCACCTCCCCAACCAGCCCCACTAACCAGGTGACTCTCACCTCGCCTGTCAAGAAGGTACGGCCTGGTGGATAGGTCCACTGCAGTCCTCCACTAGTCCTTGTCAGCCTCTTCTGCAGAGAGTTTATCACTTCTTTACAGCTCCCACTACTGAATAACTCTTTCTACAGTCACATGACTGACCAAGTGGTTCCGTGTCCCAGAAGTTTGTTAGTTATAGAACCTAAAAGGAAGGTTTAAACGCTGACGCGTTAGGCTGTAACCTGTCATCCGGGATACATAGCGATGCCTAAGCTCAGTTTATGAATGCAGCTTTCACGCGAGGCCCTGAGATGAGACATCTGGACACCTCACCGGTATACAGATCGATATAATTCAATGTCTTATTTAGTTAAAGCGTTAACACAAACCCACGCTTCACACTTGGCTCAAGTTACACGGAGTTTACATAAAGGGGGTTACGTTGGATTTGTCACATGAATAGTACAACACTTGTGTAGGTCTTGTTGTCGCCGCCTGCGGTACACTGAACAGACACAAGTGTCAGAGGCCCAGGGCGTAAGAGTTACGATTAGTTGAAGAACTGGAGATCTGGTCTTCAACAAACATGGCAGTGGTTGTACATGGGGGTGAGTAGTCATTGCGCGATGTTAACGGTACACTAACACTGTTGGCCTTACCTGTGTCCTTCCAGGGGTCATCAGTCAGATATTTTAGCAGTGTTGATTATTACGAGACACAATGAGGATGGGATTTTATCATAAAAAAATGGCCCCACAGTTTCCCTTTGTCTGCTGCCCTCTGCAGTGCAGATGTGGCGCTGCAGCTGACAATGTAGTCGGTGACCTCAGTCCATATACTGTGTCTTTAAGTGTAGACCTGTTACTCTCTTCAGAGGGCTCTTCTGCTTTATTCCCTCATAAGAACTGAGGCGGGGGACTTAACCACATTATCCTAATGATACTACAAACGTACTGTCTTTCCTTCAACCCCACTGGCACAGTATCATTAAACTAGAAGAAAAAAAACCTGTTACGCTACAAACAATTCCCGGTCTATACTACTACTGTTTTTACGTCACTTTGAAGTCCAATACTTTTAAATGGTCACGTTTTTAAATTGTCAAGTTTTGTGCCCATGGAAATCTCTCCCATTGGATGTATCCTCCATCTGATTGCATTTTCTTGGAGGACTCTGCATTCAAGCTGAAGTCCAGACTATGAAATATACCTATCACTATCCTAGTTATCCATATTTCCTATTATCTCTCGTGGAAATGCCCTTATTCCCCTCCTACTTTAATGCCTAGCACACACACACACACACACACAATGTCTTCTGTCTAACGAGAGTGATCAAAACGATTAACAATGTCCGCTTTGAGACTAGCATTGTCTTGTCTCTTCAAAAAGCCTCGTGTCCTGCGAGAGCTGTCACTCACTCAACCAATAGAAACGATTGACCCCCTTATCAGTAAACATTGTGTGGTGTGATCAGGCCTTAAAATATGTCTTTGTCTCTGTCTGTGCAAGGTACTGTCCGTCTTTGCTGCTGCTTCTGTCTCTCTACTCTGTTTCTGTTTCTCTTTCTCTCTGTCCGCCCCTCTCTCATCATGGCTCTTGTCTTGGTTGGCTTTAGTCTGATTATATTACTGCCCTCTTGCCTGTGGCGGAGCCAAGCTGTCCTGCATTGTGGCGTCAAGGCTTGCGCAAAACTGGCATTTCTCTTGTGCCCAAAAAACCCATGGTGAGGCATTGGTGTGTTCCAGAGTTGTTAGTTACCATGCCCTTGTTGCCTTCCCACCAAACCGCAACTTGCCTAATCACCTGACCCCAATAGCCCATCCAGTCAACACTCTTGCTAACCCCCCTAGTGACAGTCCCTTCCCCGCCAAAACATTTATTTTCTGCATGCGTCTTCAAACACAGTTCTATAATGCTTTCTCTGTGGCTCATGTGCTCTAAATATTGTCTATTTGATGTCTCTCTGGCCATTATGTGTGCAGTGTGCCCAAGGCTTGTGAGGACTTAACAGTCCTCTAAACCCTAACAGGTTGAATTGAACCAGTACCATCCATCCATGCACGAACTGGAGTTTATCAGTGAATGGTGTTTAGTCTCTTTAGTGTCTGATTCTAGGCCTGCCACTGCTGCTGAGAGTAAGGAGTTTGTACTCTGTCCCTCAGTCAAAAGTCTAATACCGGAGTTTATTACTTTTACCTTTATTGTATCAGGGAGTCCCATTGAGTCCAATGTCTCTTTTTCAAGGGAGCCGTCGACCTAGACGTGGTTATGTTATTTCTAGGGGTACAAGTCACTTGTGGTGTCTCATGCATGTCTCCAGACCTTTGGTTCCCCCTCCAACATGCGCCTCTACTCAAAACATCCCCTGCATTTTGTTGTGCTGCCAGAGTGCTGCCAGAGATCAGACAGTAGCCTCTGCAGATTCATTCCACACCAAAACTCCTTTGCTTTTTGACCTCTTGATTAACCTCTGTGGACTGCTCTGTGTTCTTCACCCAAGAAAACTAAACCCCGGACTGCTGCCTTCGTCTGCTTTCTGAATAAACCCCCTTTATTAACGTGTCTAGGCTAACGGCTAACCACGAACCCCTCTCCCCTCTCTCTCCCCCAGGTGGCCCAGCAGGTGTCCCCTGCTGGTAAGGTCTCTCCTAAAGAGGTCTCCCCTAAAGATAAACAGGAGGATGACAAGACGAAGAAATCGGACGAGTCCCCGGCGTCGTGGCGCCTGGGTCTGAGGAAGACTGGCAGCTACGGGGCGCTGGCGGAGATCACGGCCACGAAGGAGGCCCAGAAGGAGAAGGACACGGCCGGGGTGATGCGCTCAGCCTCCAGCCCCCGCCTCTCCTCCTCCCTGGACAACAAGGACAAAGAGAAGGTCAGTAGCTAACTAACACCACACTGTCTGACCCCAGGCCTCAGTGCCTGTGACCCTATAGGACTTAGCAACTCTGCCTAGAAGGCCAGCATCCCGGAGTCGCCTCTCCACTGTTGAGATTTGTTGAGATTTGAGATGCTTTGCGGGTACTATTTAATGAAGCTGCAAGTTGAGGACTTGTGAGACATCTGTTTCTCAAACTAGACACTAATGTACTTGTCCTCTTGCTCAGTTGTGCACCGGGCCTCTGACTCTTTCTATTCTGCTTAGATCCCGTTTGCGCTGTTCTGTGAAGGTAGTACACCGCGTTGTACCAGATCTTAATTTTCTTGGTAATTTCTTGCATGGAATAGCCTTCATATCTCAGAACAAGAATAGACTGAAGAGTTTCAGAAGAAAAGTCTTTGTTTCTGTCCATTTTGAGCCTGTAATCAAACTCAGAATTGCTGATGCTCCAGATACTCAACTAGTCTAAAGAAGGCCAGTTTTATTGCTTATTTAATCAGAACAACAGTTTTCAGCTGTTTACATAATTACAGAACGATTTTCTAATGATCAATTGGTCTTTTAAAATGATAAACTTGGATTAGCTAATACAACGTGCCATTGGAACACAGGAGTGATGGTTGCTGATAATTTACAACATTAACAATGTCTACACTGTATTTTGATTTCTAAGTGACCCCAAACTTTTAAGTGTGTGTGTGCGTACATGTATACGTATACACACTGCTCAAAAAAATAAAGGGAACACTAAAATAACACATCCTAGATATGAATGAAATTTTCTTATTAAATACTTTTTTCTTTACATAGTTGAATGTGCTGACAACAAAATCACACAAATTATCAATGGAAATCAAATGTATCTACCCATGGAGGTCTGGATTTGGAGTCCCACTCAAAATAAAGTGGAAAACCACACTACAGGTGGATCCAACTTTGATGTAATGTCCTTAAAACAAGTCAAAATGAGGCTCAGTAGTGTGTGTAACCTCCACGTGCCTGTATGACCTCCCTACAACGCCTGGGCATGCTCCTGATGAGGTGGCGGATGGTCTCCTGAGGGATCTCCTCCCAGACCTGGACTAAAGCATCCGCCGTCTGTGGTGCAACTTGGCGTTGGTGGATGGAGCGAAACATGATGTCCCAGATGTGCTCAATTGGATTCAGGTCTGGGGAACGGGCGGGCCAGTCCATAGCATCAATGCCTTCCTCTTGCAGGAACTGCTGACACACTCAAGCCACATGAGGTCTAGCATTGTCTTGCATTAGGAGAAACCCAGGGCCAATCTCATCTCGGTACCTAATGGCAGTCAGGCTACCTCTGGCGAGCCCATGGAGGGCTGTGCGGCCCCCCAAAGAAATGCCTCCCCACACCATGACTGACCCACCGCCAAACCGGTCATGCTGGAGGATGTTGCAGGCAGCAGAAAGTTCTCCACGACGTCTCCAGACTCTGTCACGTGCTCAGTGTGAACCTGCTTTCATCTGTGAAGAGCACAGGGTGCCAGTGGCAAATTTGCCAATCTTGGTGTTCTCTGGCAAATGCCAAACGTCCTGCACGGTGTTGGGCTGTAAGCACAACCCTCACCTGTGGACGTCGGGCCCTCCTACCACCCTCATGGAGTCTGTTTCTGACCGTTTGAGCAGACACATGCACATTTGTGGCCTGCTGGAGGTCATTTTGCAGGGCTCTGGCAGTAATCCTCCTTGCACAAAGGCGGAGGTAGCAGTCCTGCTGCTGGGTTGTTGCCCTCCCACGGCCTCCACGTCTCCTGATGTACTGGCCTGTCTCCTGGTAGCGCCTCAATGCTCTGGACACTACGCTGACAGACACAGCAAACCTTCTTGCCACAGCTCGCATTGATGTTCCATCCTGGATGAGCTGCACTACCTGAGCCACTTGTGTGGGTTGTAGACTCCGTCTCATGCTATCACTAGAGTGAAAGCACCGCCAGCATTCAAAAGTGACCGAAACATCAGCCAGGAAGCATAGGAACTGAGAAGTGGTGTGTGGTCACCACCTGCAGAACCACTCCTTTATTGGGGGTGTCTTGCTAATTGCCTATAATTTCCACCTGTTGTCTATTCCATTTGCACAAGAGCATGTGACATTTATTGTCAGTGTTGCTTCCTAAGTGGACAGTTTGATTTCACAGAAGTGTCATTGACTTGGAGTTACATTGTTGTTTAAGTGTTCCCTTTATTTTTTTGAGCTGTGTGTGTATGTATATGTGTATACATATACGTGTGGTGTGTGTGTGTCCAGCTGCTTGGACATATAGCACGATTTGAAACGGATGTCATCATTCATATGAAGTTGATGGTTCACCATTCCAGACTGTTTTGATAAGTTGCGTTGCCAGGTTGAAGTTGAAATCCACTGTCGGTTGACAACTGGTTTGTTGGCTGGGGGACAATGCATGAAGAATGTTAGTAGATGTAGCATGTGTTTGTTTAGGAGCTCAAGCAAATGGCTCCAATGTTTCATGTGCAGGAAAAAGACAAAGGAACCAGACTTGCCTACGTTGCCCCCACCATCCCCAGGAGACTGGCCAGTACATCAGACATTGACGAGAAGGAGAACAGGTGAAGTGCCAGCGTGGTCCCTCCGAAGGGAAAAGTGCATAGACAAGAGCACCACCTGCTGTTCACTGCTGTGTGTTACAGGCCCAAAGCAGCACTGCATGTTGTCTTTATGTAGCTGCTCTGCTGCCTCTGAGTACTTCAGTTTACAATGAAAAATCTATATATTTAAAAAGTGGCCTCGTACATATTTCTTTGAAGTGTAGGAATTAGTTACATGAAAATTATATTCTCAATGTTCACATTTGGCCAGCATCAATCAGATTGACTATCTAGAATATAATGTTACAAATATCGATCATTGATACTTTGTTAGTCATTACTGATTTCCATTTAGGCACATTTGAGGATTTATCCAGTATTGACTTGTAACACCAGGTTGCGGGTCCTTGCCAGCATATTGTGGAGCCCTGGGTGCTATTGTAGTGTGTGGTTCCAATCCCAGGGACTCTGCTGCTAGTCTGGTACGTAGCGGCTCCTACACCAGGAGACGCTGGGACGATGAGCTGAAGAACAGTGAAGGAAGCGCTTCCACCAACCGAACAACACCCAGCTATCAGCGCAGGTTAGCCACGCTTCACGATATGCTACCCCTCATTCCTCAACCTGACCGACTCACTACACCAGATCAGTGCACCATCTTCCATTCAGTACTAGTTCTGGACTTACTAACAACATCGTGGAGCTATCCAGTTCCACTTCAATTGACTCTTAGTAGTTTTGCTCATTCCTCATGTCAATTTGATTTCGCACTTCATTTGACACAAGTGCACGTACATGCTTCACATGCAAACATCTACTGAGAAAAACCATGCAAGTCAGTCCAACGCCTCTGTCACAAATGCCACAGTCTCCTGCATGACTGTACTAGTCCTGTCGGGTTTCTGTGCCTTTAGTTTCTCTATACTACACATCAGGTTCTACATTACAATCTGCCATTGTCATGCTCTTACAGCCTGCAAGGTTCCAAAACTACATTACCCAGAATCCATCACTACGGCCCAAGAAACCAAGACATGGACCAAGCGTGTCAGAGCTTAGTTTTTATACATGTTATGTAAATGTGTGTGGTGTGCGCCCCCTTGCTAACATGCCTATCTCGCCCCCACCTCCACACACTGCCAGCACGTCCCACACGCTAACGCTAGGGCGGAGCGGCAGCACGCGGGACGTGCCAGCCAAGTCCTCTTCTGCCTCCAGCTTGGACCCTAACACCTGTAACACTAAACCCTGGCAGTCGCCCGCCTCCCACTACCAGTCTTACAGCATTTACCGCAGGTATACTACCAGCCCCCACTGATCAACAACCTCTATCTACCTCCACTGTCTCTGTCACCTGTCTGGCGGTCTCGGCTGCATAAGTGTTGTGTAGTTTCATGCGTCTTTGACTGGTGTTCTCTTGACCCTCCCATCAACTGAAGAGCGATCAACCCCATTTTGGAGTAATGGCTAATGGAGAGGAATTCATCTTCAAAGGCCACAGTGTTAACTGTTTTTGATAGCCTTGTTTTCATAACGTGTCA
This sequence comes from Oncorhynchus nerka, assembly GCF_034236695.1. Classification (NCBI taxonomy): domain Eukaryota; kingdom Metazoa; phylum Chordata; class Actinopteri; order Salmoniformes; family Salmonidae; genus Oncorhynchus; species Oncorhynchus nerka. The sequence goes on from NC_088418.1 coordinate 55,352,936, forward strand.
TTCCTTGTATGGGTAATGGGTCCTCTCCTGTCCAGCTGTCCAGCCTACCTTTCACTCTCCTTCCCTCCTTCCTGTTCTCTCATTTCTTATCTGACTGTTGTTCCACTGGTATCCACAGTGGTTCCTTTGGCAGGAGGCATGAAGACCTGGGTTCGACCACCTCTTCTTCCACTAGCACCACCACAACCACCTCGTCTGTTACCTCGCCCACCGGCTTCCGTGACCGCAGCCTGCTCTCCAGCCTGGGCTCCTCCACCCGCACCGGATCCTCCAGCCTCACCAGCAGGTACACACACACACACTCAGGGATCTCCCCAAAGAATGAAAGAGGGGCACTGCACCACTATGTAAAATAAGTACATCTTATTTTATTATCATAAGGCCATTTAAAAAAAATCTAGATCGCAGGAAATGTCCGTTTCAGGTGTTAAAAATCCTGGGAGAACCTTACACACATGAATGTAAAAATGTTAGTCATATTTTGAAGTCCTGTGTACAATTTTGTGGATCAGGTACTGGGCAGAGGAGAGTGCGGAGAGGGAAAAGGAGCGGGAGAAGGAGTCTGCTGCAGTCGTCCCTACGATTAACACTGGTTCCACCACCACCACGTCCACTACTGGCACTATCATTGGCTCTGACGGCAGGGAGAGACGCAGGTCCGACACGCGCACGTACGCGCACCCCCCGCCTACACAAACGCACACACTCTGAAATGCAAACATGGAAACACACATGGATGGCCACACGTGACACCCACAGGGGAAAAACAAGGATATTACTGACACACACATTGTCTATTTTACACAAAGCTCATGTTTCTTCTCTTGTTTATGCAACTAGAAACAATGTAATAACTGCCGTCTCTCAGAAAGCGGAATATCTTGAAGCTAGCAAGATCCTGTGCTGTTTGAGATTGCATTGCCTCTATTTGAGAATTGGGTGTGATCTCCTACAGTGTGTACACACTGGAGGAGGAGTGGGAGTCTGTTCAAATGAATGGGGTTAAGAGCACGTCTTCCTGTGAAGTCACTGCTGCTGAAAGAAGCCACCTGTTCTGGGAGGGTTCTAGAACCCTGTCTGCTTCAGAAAGTTCTCCTTATAAGGAAGATGGGGTTTCTCAAGGCCTAGCCAAGGCTCACAAGTGATTGAGTTGATATTTTTGTGTGGGATGAAGGAACACGTTCCCTCTTCAAAGAGAACATTACAATTACCTGTCTTGTTGCTCGCTCAATATTTGCAATATTTTGATACTAACGCTAAATAAAAGGTGAAAGGAGATTAAATATCTCCATAGCTGATAGTACAATAAGAATATGGTTGATTAAATGGTGAGCAGAAAAAACATTTGGATGTTAGATTTGTCATTTTAGATTGTTGTCGACAACTGTTGAAGTAAATGGCCTAATATCACAACTAGCATGTCGATCATCGTTGTGTGGCTATAGCTTGTTTTTGTTCAAGGTCATACCTCACGCCTGTCCTTGTTTGTGTTGCAGGTCGTACCTCACCCCTGTCCGGGATGAAGAGTCGGAGTCCCAGAGGAAAGCCCGCTCCAGACAGGCTAGACAGTCCAGACGGTCTACCCAGGTTAGTGAAGACGTCTGTCCTGACTCTGCTTCTGAACTGGGCCTAAATGGCCAACCAAATACTTGGCGATAAATGCAGTTTCAACTGAGTCACTTCTTATTGGTCTTTGTAATGGTTGGTTAGTCCATTTCTCTGCTATGAGTCCTACAGAAAAGTTATGTACGTGTTATCAAGTATTCTGCCTTTAATGTGGCTTGGGGTAATATAGCTGAACTGATTGTTACATTTTTTTTTTAAGTTGCCAGTTTTTATTGTGGAAACATAAATATTGTATAAATTGGCAAACATTCCTAAGCGTGCCGAGTTTTAATGAGATTGTTTACAAGCCGTAGGAAACTGGGCTGGTCCTTTTCCACGCTGTCACTAATACTATCTGAAATAACTAAATATGGTTCAGCTTAAAATGCCCTGTTAAATTGTTCACTTTTTATAACCCAAATGTTCACAGTGCAATAAGTGAATGCCTGAAATTAGTTAACCATTTTCCTCTTCCAAAACGCAGATTTAATTCCATTTTGTAGTTTTTCTCCTCCATGAGGAAATTAAATTGGCCAAATAAAAAAACATTGCTCCTGCAACCCTTTTTGTCAGAGATTCACTAAATTCTCTCAATTTCCTCTCAGGGTGTGACTCTAACTGACCTCCAAGAGGCAGAGAAGACCATCGGCAGGAGTCGCCCCATACGGACCCGGGAGGAGGAGAAGGAAGAGAAGGAGAAACAAGAGAAGCAGGAGGAGAAGAAGGAGACTGGTGAAACCAAGGAGGACGACTACCGGTCGAGGTACCGCAGCTTCGAAGAGGTATGTGATGGCTTCCTCGTTATTTACAATGCTCTATTATCCACCTGGAAATACAACATATGAGTTTACTGTTGATGTGTAAACTGACAATCACTTTTGAGATTTTGTTTTGTTGCAGTTTTCCTCAAGCCCAGGTTGTTTGATCTGAAGACAGTAACCATTCCGTACTTCCTGTTCTTTCTCCTCTCTCCAGACTTACCAGCGCTACCGACCCTCCACCACCTCGGCCACCACCCTGAGCACGGCCTCCACCCCGTCCTCTACTTCTACTTCCTCTAGCTCCCTCAACAGGCCCAACAGCCTGACCGGCATCACCTCCTCCTCCAGCTCCCTCAACAGGCCCAACAGCCTGTCCGGCATCACCTCCTCTTACAGCCGCTCCTCCAGGGACATTGAGAAAGGTCAGCAATGAGAGCAGGTTCAGATCTCTAAATACTATGGATTGTATTAAACCTCATAAACTCACGAAAAAGAAACGTCCTCTCACTTTCTACTGTTTATTTTCAGCAAACTTAACGTGTAAATATTTGTATGATAATAAGATTTAACAACTGAGACACAAACTGAACAAGTTCCACAGACATGTGACTAACAGAAATTTAATAATGTGTCCCTAAACAAAGGGGGGGGGGTCAAAATCAAAATTAAGTCCGTATCTGGTGTGGCCACCAGCTGCATTAAGTACTGCAGTGCATCTCCTCATGAACTGCACCAGATTTTCCAGTTCTTGCTGTGAGATGCTACCCCACTCTTCCACCAAGGCACCTGCAAGTTCCCGGACATTTCTGGGGGGAATGGCCCTAGCCGTCACCCTCCGATCCAACAGGTCCCAGACGTGCACAATGGGAATGAGATCTGGGCTCTTCGCTGCCCATGGCAGAACACTGACATTCCTGTCTTGCAGGAAATCATACACAGAACGAGCAGTATGGCTGGTGGCATTGTCATGCTGGAGGATCATGTCAGGATAAGCCTGCAGGAAGGGTACCACATGAGGGAGGAGGATGTCTTCCCTGTAACGCACAGTGTTGAGATTGCCTGCAATGACAACAAGCTCAGCCCGATGATGCTGTGACACACCGCCCCAGACCATGACGGACCCTCCACCTCCAAATCGATCCTCTACAGCACTTTTTTCCAGTCCTGTCTGGTCCAGCGATGGTGGGTTTGTGCCTATAGGTGACGTTGCCGGGGATGACTGGTGAGGACCTGCCTTACAACAGGCCTACAAGCCCTCAGTCCAGCCTCTCTTAGCCTATTGCGGACAGTCTGAGCACTGTTGGAGGGATTGTGCGTTCCTGGTGTAACTCGGGCAGTTGTTGTTGCCATCCTGTACCTGTCCTGCAGGTGTGATGTTCGGATGTACCGATCCAGTGCAGCTGTTACACGTGGTCTGCCACTGCGAGGACGATCAGCTGTCCGTCCTGTCTCCCTGTAGCGCTGTCTTAGGTGTCTCACAGTACAGACATGACAATTTATTACCCTGGACCCTGGGCATCTTTCTTTTGGTGTTTTTCAGAGTCAGTAGAAAGGCTTCTTTAGTGTCCTAAGTTTTCATAACTGTAACCTTAATTGCCTACCGTCTGTAAGCTGTTAGTGTCTTCAGGACCGTTCCACAGGTTTATGTTCATTAATTGTTTATGGTTCATTGGACTAGCATGGGAAACAGTGTTTAAACCCTTTATATTGAAGATCTGTGAAGTTATTTGGATATTTACGAATTATCTTTGAAAGACAATGTCCTGAAAAGGGGACGTTTCTTTTTTGCTGAGTTTGTTGCTGCCATTTGATGTGTCAGTATGATAAGCATGTACTCTCATACCAAACTGTAAGCATTCCGGACACACTTTCAGCAGTACATTGATTGACTGAGTAGACACACATAGACGCACAAATATTATACTGAGATACTCCTGCTTTCAACAGCAGACCTATTCATTGAAAAATAGAAGCTTTAGTTCTACTGATGTAGAATGTATTCCCATGTTGAGGTATGGCTAGAGTATGTATCATGTATCATTATTAGATATACAGTGCCTTCAGAAACTGATTCTACATTTTGTTACAGCCTAAATTCAAAGTGGATTAAATAGATTCTCACCCATCTACACACCATATCCCATAATGACAGTGGAAACATGTTTTTAGAAAACATTTGTGAAGATGAAATACAGATCTAATTTATACTGAACAAAAATATAAACGCAACTATAATTAAAATTATTTCTACTGAGTTACAGTTCATATAAGGACATCAGTCAAATGAAATAAATCCGTTAGGCCCTAATCTATGGATTTCACATGACTGGAGGGCATAGGCCCACCCACTGGGGAGCCAAGCCCAGCCAATCAGAATGAGTTTTCCCCCACAAAAAGGCTTTATTTTAGACAGAAATACTCCTGTTAAATCAGCTATCCAGGTCGCTGGTCTCAGACGATCCCGCAGGTGAATAAGCCGGATGTGGAGGTTCTGGGCTGGCGTGGTTACATGTGGTCTGCGCTTGCGAGGCCGGTTGGACATACTGCCAAATTCTCTAAAATGACGGAGGTGGCTTATGGTAGAGAAATTAAAATGTATTTCACTGGCAACAGCTCTGCTGGAAATTCCTGTCCCTAGCACAAGGTGCGCCTGTGTAATTATCATGCTGTTTAATCAGCTTCTTGATATGCCACACCGGTCAGGTGGTTGGATTATCTTGGAAAATGAGAAATGTGCACAAATATTTGACCATTTTAGAGAAATAAGCTTTTTGTGCATATGGACATTTCTGTGATCTTTTATTTTAGGTCATGAAACATGGGACCAACACATTACATGTTGCATTTATATTTCTGTTCAATGTGAGTATGTGTTCACACCCCTTTGCTATGACACTCTAAATTGTGCTCAGGTGCATCCAATTTCCTTTGATCATCCTTGATGTCACAACTTGGAGTCCACCTGTGGCCAATTCAATTGTTTGGACATTCTTTTTTAGAAAGAAAAACCGGTTTATATAAGGTCCCACAGTCCATGTCGAAGCAGAAACTATACCTTGACGTCCAAGGAACTGTCCGTAGCGCTCCAAGATAATTGTGATGAGGCATATATCTGGGAAAGGTTATAAAACCATTTCTAGAGTTTTGAAAGTTTCCAAGAGCACAGTGGTCTCCATTGGGAAATAAAAAAAGAATAATATGGAACTCTGCCTAGAGCTGGCCCCGCAGACCAAATTGAGCAACCGGGCAAGAAGGACCTTGGTCAGGTAGGTGACCACGAAGCCAATGACCACTGACAGAACTACATAGTTCCTTGGCTGAGATGTTAGAACCTGCCAGAAGGACAATAGTCTCTACAGCACTTCACCCATCTGGGCTTAATGGGAGTGGCCAGACTGAAGCCACTCCTGAGAAAAAGGCACATGGCAGCATGCCTGGGGTTTGCAAAAATGCACGTGAAAACCTTAGAGCATAAGGCAAAAGATTCTGTGGTCTGAGACAAAAATGTAACACTTTGGCCTGAATGCAAAGCGCTATGTCTGGAGAATCAGGCACAGCTCATCAACCGTATAACACCATCCCTACTGTGAAGTGTTGTAGCAGCAGCATGCTACTGGGATGCTTTTCAGCAGCATGGCCTGGGAGACTGGTAAGGATAGAGGGAACAATGAATGGAGACATACAAGCATATTCTCGTCGAGAACCTGCTTCAGAGTGCAAATGGCCTTAGACTGGGGGATGAAGATTTACATTCCAACAGCAGAATGACCCCAAGCATACAGCCAAAGCAACACTGAAATGGCTTCAGAACAAGAATGTGAAAGTTTGAGTGGCCCAGCCAAACCCCAGACTTAAACCGTGGAAAAACTTGAAGATTGCTGTTCACCGCCACTCCCCATCTAACTTAACAGAGCTTGAGAAAATCTGCAAGGAAGAATGGGAGAAAATCCTAAAATCCAGAGGTGCAAAGGTAATACAGGCACCGAAGACTACTCAAAGCCAAAGGTGCTTCTGCAAAGAATTGACTCGGGTGTGAATACTTGTGTAAATTAGTAAATTAAATTAATTTCTGTATTACATTTTCAATAAATCAAGAAAATATGTTTTCACTTTGTCATTATGGGATATTTTGTGTAGATGGGTGTAAAAAATGATCAATTGAATACATTTTGAGTTCGGGCTGTGGAAATTGTGGAATAAGTCAAGGGGTATGAATACTTTCTGAAGGCACTGTATCTAATAGCCATCTGAGCACAGAACGGTTAACCTGAATTCCACCCAGGCAGGGAGAGGATTGGGTTGCCTAAAAATGAAATACCTTAAATGAAACATGACCTTGACTCTCAATGCTCGCTTAACATGGAAGCCAGGCGCACCAATGTGTCGGCGGAAACACCGTCCAACTGACGACTGGGTCAGCTTGCAGGTGCATGGCCCGCCACAAGTAGTCACTAGAGCACAATGAGACATGGAAATCCCAGCCAGCCAAACCCTCTCCTAACCTGAATGACGCTGGGCCAATTGTGCAATGCCCCATGGGTCCTGGCCCGGCTGGGATAAAACCCGGGTCTGTAGTAGCACCTCAGTACTGCGATGCTGTGCCTTAGACCGATGCGCCACTTGTGAGGCGCAAAGCGAAGATATAACTTCAGTTTTACCGGACTAAGCTTTGATCGAATGAAACTTTGATGTCGGCACATACTGGCTATAATGAACACTATTGATGGACATGCTCATGTATTGGGTGATTTTTGATTTGACAATGTAAACAGGATACAGAATTGGAATTGACCCCAAATGTGCTGGGTCAGGTGCATGTGTCTCACTCAATCTCTCTATGATTGACAGAATCAGACAAGAAGCAGCAGGAGGAGGAGAAGGAGGGAGAGGATAAGTCCCAGCCCCGCTCCATACGGGATCGCCGGCGGCCCCGTGAGAAGAGACGCTCCACCGGGGTGTCTTTCTGGACCCAAGATGGGGTTTGTGACATACACACTGACACTTTAATGTGGACATGTTTAAGTGTAATGATCAGAGCCCACTTGACCCACCCATAAGGCAATAAGGATACATGTCAGTTTTGAGGTAAAAAGCCATTTTATAGATTTAGCAGTACAACTACTCTCGAGGTACTACACTTAATTGCACCTCATGAAACACCTCTGGATTTAGCTGATTGGGACGGCATCCCCGAGCTGACAAGGTAAACAAATCTGTTGTTCTTTCCCTGAACAAGGCAGTTAAACCACTGTTCCCCGGTAGGCCGTCATTGTAAATAAGAATTTGTTTTTGAGACTTGCCTAGTTAACAAAAAAAAAAGGGGAATTGCAGCCAGGCTATGGATTTATTCTGAGGATAACTGTCCCGGGGCTGTTGTATTCCAGAGTGATGACAATGACCCAGACCAGTCGGCGGACTCAGAGGAAGGCAGCATCAAGGGTGAACCTCAGGTAACCTCAGTCCACACAACCATGCAGAAATAAACCCGGAATAGTTGCTGTAAAGAGGTCATTGGAACACAGGATGCAGTGACGCCCTCATTGGCGCAAATTCAACTAATCTGATCAAACTAAGTGGATATTCCGTATTTTATGTATTAATTTGAAACGGGCTCAAGGTGGTTACTAAAGTGTGATTTGGATATATTTGGCTATTTTCGCTGCATAACTTTTAGAAGTTGTCCCGTTTCACTTTTTGAAGAAGTGAATGCTAAATGCTAACTCGCATTTTGTATGAGATGGTTGCATAGCTAGCATTCAGAAATTGGTTATGGGAAGTCAGTAGTTTTTAACTGAAAGGCATGTCTACATTAGTGTCAGTGTGTGTATGTCATGAACCCCATTGATTGATTGACGATGACATGGACTTATATATTGTGCTTGACATCCTTACTAGTATTATGCTCAGATTTATACCTCAACATATTGTGAAATATACATAATAAACAATAGCCTAAATATAGGCTGTTTTTGCTGGGGGGCAATGAGGATGTTCCAGATCTTTCCACCACTTGTTTCCATGGCATTGCCATTGTTTTGGTTGAGTTCCATTGACCTCTTTATTGCAACTGTGGTCCAACCTCCAGGCTGAGACCCAAACTAAAGGATGATTTAACTTTTACCCAACTAAACTTTGATGTCGGCACATACTGACTAATGAACACTATTGAGGAAAGACATGCTCATTTATTGGGTGACTGATAGTTTTGATTAAACACTTGCTCTTTAGTGATTGGCCAGTTTTTTTTTTTTCTCACCCCCAATCAACTTTTTTTGCTCTCTTTTGTCTATAGTCAAGGCCAAGCAAGTGCCTCTGATTTTCCTTGATTTGGCCTATTTTGGCCAGCTTTGGTACTGTAACGACTCCCTCTTTCTGATGACTTTGGGTTTAATGGTTCCTCCTTTCCTGTGATTGTCCTGTCGCTAAGGTGACCTGAAACGCAAAGGAAATTTGTCTTGTTTATGTCAAAGGTTGAACGTACATACAGTTTTCACTATTAGGAAAACTATTCTGCAAATGGAGGAGAAAATATTCTGGACTAGTTACTTTTTTGGGCAGTAATGGTAAAAAAAAAAAAATTGAAGGTTTTATTTTTTCACATGCAGTGAAAAATCAGACATTCTGCCATCAGCCAGGACTTATTTTTAGCGGACATGACATCTCCCTGTAATAATAGATAAAGAACCCCCATAGAGTTCCTTTGTAGCTTTGGGAGAGGGGAAGGTTGGTGTGTGGGTTGGGCCTCTTTTGTATGTAAGGAGAGCAGCATTTTATTTATCTACAAAGGACTCGTGCAGAAACTTCCTATGTCTACTGTATCATCATTGATTCAATTTATACTTGAAAATCACCAAACTCAGTCTCAGGCTTGGATGCTACTGGAGGCCCTTTCGGGCTCCAGAGTTGTGTAAAGCTGCTTTGTTCCACATAAAAGTTGCAAAAAAAACAACTTCCAGAGATCTCTGAAATGAGATATTATCATCCTCCTTGGTCAGTTTAGAGTAATGATAAGTGACCTCTGATAGATCTGTTTGAATACTTTTTGTAATTTTGTATATTTTATCTGATGTATTTATGCAGAGTTCATCTGTAAGAGGCCTTAGTCTCGATAAAGGTTCAATAATATGGATTCTCCCTGGCTAAGTCTTCCTGTTTTGGAAGGGGTGTGTCCTGTGCAGTACTGCGTAGCAGACAGTGACGTGGCCAGGCGCTTTGCTGCAGATGACGCACACAGTGGGAGGAGGAGGGCGGCTGGACGGAGCAACCAGCCAGAAAGCCAGCATATCTGTTGTTGAAGGCTGCACATTGGGGCGTGGCCTGAACAGAACGCCAAATAGGAAAGCATTCAGGAAGAGCTGCTCCCTCCTGGCAGAGTTGATTTGGGTTTCTCCCTGGGCTTGGAATTGCCAGGGACCTCACGATACGATGTCACGATACTTAGGGGCCGATACGATATGTATAGCGACTCTCCCGATTCTATGTGTATTGCGATTTGATGTTTCAAACTATTTTGTTCACAATGTCTGGTACATTGAGATGAGAGCGCATGAGAAAATAACTTTTGATCAGTCATTGGAAATAAAAGGGCTGAAAACATTTTGGCTCACCATTTAAGAAGATGGAGAACAAGCTATAGGATGAACAATACAAGAGTTTTGGTTCAGGTACAGTCAACTAACGTCACCTAGCAATCAGGGTTGAATATTTTCCTGGTATTTTACAAATGTTCCATCCTGCGAATAAATCACTTTTCTCCCGTGTAACCCGGTATTTCCCCGTCAAAACCGGAAGTGTCATTCAAAGCATATAAATAGGCCTATGTCTGGTTATGATTAGAGCTTTGATTTGAACATTCAAGCCTGATGCAACCTGAGCCTGATTAAATGCATATTATGAGCCCTACATTAAAGACGAGCCAAAATGATTGGGACGTTATCCAATACGTGCACCTTACGCACGACAGGAACGCATAAAAGCACGCAGATGTAGCTATGCTATGGGTAAATGGCACTTATCTTTTCAGTGTTAACTGTATTACTGTATTGTATGGACTGGCATTACGCACCTTCAAACCATGATAAAGCAGGGAGAGAACATGCGATTCTGGTGCAGCACGTTGTGGCCTACAAAGTTACAAGTATAGGCTAGCGAATTTGACTGACCTTTTTTGTAATAATTCCTCTGTTATTAGCCTACCTATTTCTCTCTCTAGTGTTGCTTCATTCCTTCCTCGCTTTCAACAGTTAAATGAAATACGTTGTCATAATTCTAATGACATGCTTGAGTAATATAGGACTAGAATTTAGATGCATAAGGTGTTCACTTCTCCACGAGGTTTGAATGGTTTATGGGTCTGAATAAATTACTTGTATAGTTTAGCACATTCGCTCTTTCAAACTACCCATGAGTTCTACTGGCTGCTGTATTTAACATTCAGCGAGCAAGAGTCTTGTGTCCCTCTTCGAGTAGTCTATTGTTATAAGAAATGCAACAACAAAAATGTCCAGCAAGGTATTCTAGTCTAGCTAAGGAGACTTTGTTTAAAAAGAAAAATCGTCCAAGTGGAGCACAGGTTTGCGTATTGCGCAAGAGACCGTCTAAAAGTTAGACACTTACTATGCATAACCCATCATTCATTACCAAAATATAAGGCTAATGCTGCATTGAATTTATTACTTGAGACTAGGCTAGGATATATATAGATACAGTGGGGCAAAAAAGTATTTAGTCAGCCACCAATTGTGCAAGTTCTCCCACTTAAAAAGATGAGGCCTGTAATTTTCATCATAGGTACACTTCAACTATGACAGACAAAATGAGGGGAAAAAATCCAGAAAATCACGTAGGATTTTTTATGAATTTATTTGCAAATTATGGTGGAAAATAAGTATTTGGTCACCTACAAACAAGCAGGATTTCTGGATCTCACAGACCTGTAACTTCTTTAATAGGCTCCTCTGTCCTCCACTCGTTACCTGTATTAATGGCACCTGTTTGAACTTGTTATCAGTATAAAAGACACCTGTCCACAACCTCAAACAGTCACACTCCAAACTCCACTATGGCCAAGACCAAAGAGCTGTCAAAGGACACCAGAAACAAAATTGTAGACCTGCACCAGGCTGGGAAGACTGAATCTGCAATAGGTAAGCAGCTTGGTTTGAAGAAATCAACTGTGGGAGCAATTATTAGGAAATGGAAGACATACAAGACCACTGATAATCTCCCTCGATCTGGGGCTCCACGCAAGATCTCACCCCGTGGGGTCAAAATGATCACAAGAACGGTGAGCAAAAATCCCAGAACCACACGGGTGGGACCTAGTGTATGACCTGCAGAGAGCTGGGACCAAAGTAACAAAGCCTACCATCAGTAACACACTACGCCGCCAGGGACTCAAATACTGCGGGGCCAGACGTGTCCCCCTGCTTAAGCCAGTACATGTCCAGGCCCGTCTGAAGTTTGCTAGAGAGCATTTGGATGATCCAGAAGAAGATTGGGAGAATGTCATATGGTCAGATGAAACCAAAATATAACTTTTTGGTAAAAACTCAACTCGTCGTGTTTGGAGGACAATGAATGCTGAGTTGCATCCAAAGAACACCATACCTACTGTGAAGAATTGTATTTGTTTTATTTTACCTTTATTTAACTAGGCAAGTCAGTTAAGAACTGACGGCCTAGGAACGGTGGGTTAACTGCCTGTTCAGGGGCAGAACAACAGATTTGTACCTTGTCAGCACGGGCGTTTGAACTTGCAACCTTCCGGTTACTAGTCCAACGCTCTAACCACTAGGCTACGCTGCCGCTGGGGGTGGAAACATCATGCTTTGGGGCTGTTTTTCTGCAAAGGGACCAGGACGACTGATCCGTGTAAAGGAAAGAATGAATGGGGCCATGTATCGTGAGATTTTGAGTGAAAACCTCCTTCCATCAGCAAGGGCATTGAAGATGAAACGTGGCTGGATCTTTCAGCATGACAATGATCCCAAACACACCGCCCGGGCAACGAAAGAGTGGCATTTCAAGGTCCTGGAGTGGCCTAGCCAGTCTCCAGATCTCAACCCCATAGAAAATCTTTGGAGGGAGTTGAAAGTCCGTGTTGCCCAGCAACAGCCCCAAAACATCACTGCTTTAGAGGAGATCTGCATGGAGGAATGGGCCAAAATACCAGCAACAGTGTGTGGAAACCTTGTGAAGACTTACAGAAAACGTTTGACCTCTGTCTTTGCCAACAAAGGGTATATAACAAAAGTATTGAGAAAATTTGTTATTGACCAAATACTTATTTTCTACCACCATTTGCAAATAAATTCATTAAAAATCCTACAATGATTTTCTGGATTTTTTTTCTCATTTTGTCTGTCATAGTTGAAGTGTACCTATGATGAAAATTACAGGCCTCATCTTTTTAAGTGTGAGAACTTGCACAATTGGTGGCTGACTAAATACTTTTTTGCCGCACTGTATAGATATATATCGATTTAGATATATATATATAGATTTAGATATTTCATCAGTCTATCTTTGATGCAATTTGAATAGAATTGGAGAGTGAGAGTGCCCGCTCGTGCATTGATGTAAAGCAACAAACTATATAGGAGTTTTAAAACGCTGCAATAAAAAATAAAATCTTTACAATTGAAAAAATAAGGTGACCCCTGAAAGCCAGATGGAGATGTCAATTAAATTGCAGTGTGAAGTAAAGCATTTTTTATTTATTTTTACAACTTGATGTAGATTTGAATTTGTCAAGATCTGCAAAATATATCACAACCTGAGAGAAGTAGGTTAAAACATACTTTGGGGTTTTTGTTAAGCAGTGTATTTTTCTTTTCTGGAATTCAACCAGTTGTACATGTCAGTTTTCTTCCCCTTCACCATTTTAATCTCTGTAGCTAAGGTCTTAAAGATGTGCAGACACACAAGTGCTTTTCCTGGCATTCGGGCTCCTTCAGCTTCAGGAAGCCAACACTGCTGTAGGCTTGGCCCTCTGACCCCCATCCCGCCTGCTCTGAGGCACTCTGCTAGAGCCGCGGGAGCTAGGAGAGGCTGGGGTTCAGGGGCAGCCCCTTAAGGCACTGGCAGGCTTGGCAGCCATTCAGGAATGTCAGGGAGGGGGGGGGGGGGGGGGCCTGTTGCAGTGCAGAGTGGTCAGGTGCTATGAGAAGGGAAAGAGGCTCGGCACTGAGGGGGTAGACACTGATTGGTCCAACATCTAGCCTTGTCAACTCTTTGCAAGTTAAGGAGGCAGACCTTTGTGAAGCCAAGGAAATGACGAACCTATCAGTACATTTAATTTAGTATTTACAAATAGAATGGACAAAAGAATGTGCTAGGAGAATAGAATGCCACCTTAAACATCCTGTTTTCAGTGTGATGCGGCAAACATTCCCCAGCAGAACAACCGAAACCCTCAAATGCACTCTAATTGATCATCTACATTCCAGGCACTGCACTTGTCTAGACAACAGGAAAACTGCACTGCTCTGAATCTGTCATGTGGATTTGCTTGATGTAACATCGGGTAAAGACATTAAATCACTTCTGTTTTTCTTTTCACAGAGTGACCGACTGTCCAGGTATGTGCCAAATTCAGTTTATTCTTCAGATCTTTCCAAATGGCACCCTATTCCCTATATAGTGCACTACTTTTGACAAGGGCCCATAGGGCTCAGTGCACTACTTTTGACCAATGTGGAGAATAGAGTGCCATTTGGGAATGCATCCTTCCGGTCTACTACTTAACCTTCACTTGCGGGGCTTGTGCCACTTTGGACCAAATAAACTGCTGACAACCTGGTATATGGCAGTGTAAATATTAGACATGGTTGATAAGATACTGTAACTGTAGAGCTAAGTATCAAGGCTTTTATTCTCTTCAGGAATGAGAGCAGCACTTCCTCTTCCGACCGCTACGACCACTTGGGTAGCCGTGGCTACAGCGAGGGTCGCAGGTCATTCTCAAGCAGGCTGGACCGAGACGATAGCACTGACTACAAGAAGGTACTGGAGCTCCCAGACATTCACCTTCTACCTTAGTTAAAATCACACCAGACTCAATAACACCACCATAGAAATAGTAATACTTCCCTGTGAAGTTAGACTTTTTTCTGACTGTTTTTCCTCTCAGCTTTATGAGCAGATCCTAGCTGAGAATGAGAAGCTGAAGTCCCAGTTACGTGACACAGACCTGCAGCTGAATGACTTGAAGCTACAGCTGGAGAAGGCCACACAGGTGAGGCACTGTGGCCAGGCTGCGCTGCACAGTTGGGAAATTAGCATGTGGCATTAGGATCACTCATTGTGAATAAATAGCACTTCCTCGCTAACTGGGTTATCGACGTTGCTTGTGTTACAGAGGCAGGAGCGCTTTGCTGACCGGTCGCAGCTTGAGATGGAGAAAAGGGTAATGATTATTAAGTGTTATGTTTTTAACTTAATGAATCATTTTGCTCAACAAATGAATGAACTCACAAAAATGAGTTGTATGTATGAAAGGCACTTATAAATACAATTATTGTTATTGGTAGTGGTTAACAGCGTGGTAATCAATGCCAACTGGTTTATGTCTGAAGGTTACAAGCAGGCCCCAATTTCAGCTGGGTGGTATGGTCTTATAAACCTGACTACTTTCTCCAGTCTACTGCCTCTCCTGCTGACTGGCTCACCATGCCCATATAGTTGGCTGGGGGGCGTGCCACCCCACCCAAGCACGAGCTACCTACCTTCTCTCACGTGTTTTTAAACATTTTTAGCCAGTGTGTGTGTGTGGTCACTTCTCCAGGGTTGTTCTTTTTGCATAGTGTGTGATGGCGAGTATACATGATGGATTGTTTCAATGGAAATGTTATCTTCTGCATGTGCTTTTTGCCATTTTCTTGGCAAGTGTTCACTCATATCACCTTAACGACTGACACAAACATATGGGGTCAACTTCACGCCATATCTATTGATTTCAAAATAAAATACTTTGTGAACATGATGAATAAAGTTGAATTGTAAACATTGTATTTTAAAGGACGGGTGAAATAATGGATGTTGAAATCAATAACCAATCAATTGAAAGCAAAATGTATAGAATTGTATACAAAAATAAGACGTCAAAAGCAAAACCCCAAAACTTGTAAGCAAATCATTTTAAAGCTGGAGCAAAACTGACAAATGATTAAAAAAAAGATTTGAAAACGAATGCAAAAAAATCTATTCCCATGAAGCTTTCCCAGCAACCATTACTATTGAAATAGGTTTTGCCTGTGCTCTTGCCTGCATGTACTACCTTTTGTTACGCTACTCGTATCTTTGCTTTCACTGCCAGTCTTTTCCATTGAGAGTTTTGGCATTATTTTTCCGTGAAGGGCGGGGTTTAGAGGGAGGCGTTTTGGTCTGCTAGTTTTGGAGTGACTGTTCGTCCCAATCAATGAACATGATAGACAGGCTTTTTTTCTCCTTAAGCAGACAGTCTGACGTCACCTCGTTTTAGCTAACTTACTTCAAACTGTCAGTCACGGGTCAATAATGTACGGATATTAGACTCATGTCTGTCTAATACATTTAATGACAAACCGTCTTACTACTTAGATAAACATATGAATTACCTGTCGCACAACGTTCGGTGCAGGTGTTGGTAACTAGTTCGGTATACACCTGCGCGGAACGTTGTGCGACAGGTAATTCATATGTTTATCTAAGTAGTAAGACGGTAGGTAGATGGTTTGTTTGTCATAGTTTTGCTCTCGCTTTAAAATTATTTGCTTACACGTTTTTTTTTTCTTTTGATGTCTTGTTGGGTTTTTGATTTCAACAGCCATTATTTCAACCGTCCTCAAGTATGTTTTACATTCTCAACTTTATTTTAAGTTCACGATTGATTATATTTTACACATATGGCGTGAAATTGACCCCATAGAAACAGCACCTTAACGACTGACCCAAACATCTCCTTAACGACAACGGGCACATGCAGTTCGCATGGTGGCCAAGAAAAAGAACTTTATCCTGATCTCCCAACATATTGCATGAGTGATTTACTCGTACCCTAATCTATTGCTTTAGTCTGCTTAACGTCCATGTTGTCACCGGATTTTAGATGGCCTTCCCCTGGCATTCCTTAGTCAGCATACCTCCAGACCTTCACAGCTTGGGTCTGCCATTGTATTGTGCCTGCCAGTATAGCTGACCATTACCCATGTGTCATTTCATGAACTTGTGATGTTTAGATCACCACATCAGGAGGAGATGGGACATGCAGCACTAAACATGTTAGGTCTTTTAGATTAGTTTCCATGGTTCTGGCTTTGACATGCTTCACAGTCATGCGTGTGTACCTCACCCACTCTCCTCTCGCCTCTTCATGTTGCTCCTCAACCTGCATCTGTTATCTGACGTTCACACCTCCTCTCCACCGTCATTGGATATAACTGCAGCTAGGTTTTACTATCAGACTGTGTCAATTTAGATTTAGTCTTTGTTTTAGTCTTAAAATACCTTTTTAGGCTTAGTCACATTTTAGCCACATGGTGCATTTAAAAAAAATTAAATAACATGTAGGCTACCTCTAACATTGATTATTGTGGCAGATTGTAACTAATGCGAGCCATAATTAACCATAGGCTATTAAGCCTTGGCTACTGGTTAAACCATTTACAACTGATTTTCTCCCCTCTCTTGAAAAGGGGCGAATTTGAGTTTTCCAGAAATGTCAGAAGTTTTACCGTACTCCTAATATTCAACAAATAGCATTAGTTTCTCCCACAGGAAAAAAGCAACCACTTGTGTTTGAGCACCGTGGCTCGTCAGCAGCAACACACATGAATAATAGGGGAAAGGGGAAAATAGAGGTTCTGATGTGATCAAAGCAAAAATGGCCAACATGAAATTGAGTAAACATTACTGTTTCTAGTTGAGTTTAGTTAAAAGTCAAGTGTTCTGGCACTTGGCTTCACATCAGTTCAAAATATTGAGTGATTGAAGTGACCTGGGTAGCTGAGTGGGAGGAGAGCTGGGTAGATCAGCTCAATCAGACTCCAACTGAAAGATGTCAATTCTACAAACAATACTACAACAATCCTCAGCATGTATGCATGCAGAATATTTAATGCAGTCCTCTCTTTGGCAGAATTCACGTCTTTCATGTTCCGCGGTCTGCAGCTGATTAAGCTGATCTGTCCAGCTCTCCCACACAGCTCCAGGTGGTCACTTCAGTCACTCGTTGACCTTCTGAATTGATGCGAAGCCAGGTGACACTTGACTGCCGAATGTTGCGGCATTTGCGCCGTGGTCCGCATGCCATGTCAAATTAAATCTACATTTGAGTCACAAAAGTCTCGTCACATTTTTGTTGACCAAAATGACAAGTAAATTGTAATAGTTATTCCCCCCGGGAATCTCGTCTCGTTTTAGTCAGGAAAAATAGGGTGTAACAGCCGAGCTGTGGAGCCGAGGTGTGAGGTAACATAACTGAAGCAGTTTGTGGGAGCCTGTATGCGGTGGCTGTCTTGAGTGTTTTTTTTTCTTCTCAATGCTCGTCTCCTTCTTTAAACCCGGGGTTAACATCTGTTTGTCCCCCTCCCTGCAGGAAAGAAGAGCTCTAGAAAGGAAGATCTCTGATATGGAGGAGGAACTTAAGGTACTGTCTCATGTGACTGGGCCCTCGGGATGTATGTAGTTGGCTGTATGGCCCTATTTGTGTGTAGGGCACCAGAAGGTTGTGAGTGACATAATTGCATATTGCCCCTTTAAGATCAGGAACAGCAGTCAATGTTCTGTTAAGCACACTGTATACTTTAGCTGGACCACTACTGTACTAGGTTAGTATGCCCTGCTGAAATGTATTGCTGAACAGTTACTATACAGGTTTGCGTTTTTGCACAAAGACTGCTATTTTTCTCTCTGCCACAGGTCCAATGTGAGGAGGGCTGGAGGCTATTCAATGTCCCGTTTTGATAAACTCTGTTGCTGTGAATTATAACACAGTAGTTATATAACCTAACAATCCTAACAGACAGTCATCATAGTGGTGTTTGATTTGAGCCCCCAGTATATCCTGTGTGTATTCTGAATGTGTGTGTACAGTATTTGTCACATTCTGGGATGCTCTATATAATCTATGGTGACGTAACTCCTATGCCCTTCTAACTAAGTAGATGTGAGATTGGATGTTTTCAGAAACGGGCAAGTTTTCTTCCTTCTTCCCAGCACTGCCATAATGAAGTGATTATTTCTAGGTCATAGGCAGCCCAGCGACCATATCTGTCTTCCTCTCTCTCTAGTCTACTCTGCTACTGTCGATTGCAATCTCTCCTACATGCCAGTCTGCCTGGAAAGCACTTGTCATTCCTCCAGTTCCAAACTCTGTCCCATTTTTTCCTAACAATCTCCTTTTTCTGTTTTGTCTTCTCTTTGCCCCTCTTCTTATCCTCTCTATAATTTGTATTGCCCCCCCCCCCTTGTCTTCCATTATTTCTCTTCCTTCTGCTACTCTCCCATCTCCCCCTTTTTTCTCTGTCCTCTGCTGGTTTGACCCTTTCTCTCGCTCTCTTTCTCTCGCTCTCTCTCCCCCTCTCTGTGTTGTGGTTTTCCTGCAGAACCTCCCAGAGGTAAAGCAGGTTCAGGCCCTGCGTCAGGTCAAGGAGCGGCTGCAGGCAGAGAACAGGGCCCTGGCCCGCGTGGTGGTCAAGCTCTCCCAGTCAGCCTGCAGCCAGCTGCCCCCCTCCGTGGACCTGTAGCCCTGCCCAACCGCTCCCCCTCACCCTCCCTTCTCATGTTCCATTTGTGCTCCGACCTCACCCATAGACAGGCAGGTCGTCCACCCCCCGCCCAACTACAAGGTTATCTCCTCCCCCCTGAGACTGACTCCCCCTACCTCCCCAGACCTCTCTGGTTTTCATATTGGGGAGTGTGTTTTGACTGGGCACTTTCATTTACACTACCTATTATAGTTCACAGTAAAGTTAAATGTTATTTTCAGTCAGGTAAGTATCAATTCAGGTGGTAATTTTCATATAAGCATATACACTGCTCAAAAAAATAAAGGGAACACTAAAATAACACATCCTAGATCTGAATGAATGAAATATTCTTATTAAATACTTTTTTCTTTACATAGTTGAATGTGCTGACAACAAAATCACACAAAAATTATCAATGGAAATCAAATTTATCAACCCATGGAGGTCTGGATTTGGCGTCACACTCAATATTAAAGTGGAAAACCACACTACAGGCGGATCCAACTTTGATGTAATGTCCTTAAAGCAAGTCAAAATGAGGCTCAGTTGTGTGTGTGTGTGTGTGTGTGTGGCATCCACGTGCCTGTATGACCTCCCTACAATGCCTGGGCATGCTCCTGATGAGGTGGCGGATGGTCTCCTGATGGATCTCCTCCCAGACCTGGACTAAAGCATCCGCCAACTCCTGGACAGGAGCGAGACATGATGTGCTCAATTGGATTCAGGTCTGAGGAACGGGCGGGCCAGTCCATAGCATCAATGCCTTCCTCTTGCAGGAACTGCTGACACACTCCAGCCAAATGAGGTCTAGCATTGTCTTGCATTAGGAGGAACTCGGGGCCAACCGCACCAGCATATGGTCTCACAAGGGGTCTGAGGATCTCATCTCGGTACCTAATGGCAGTCAGGCTACCTCTGGTGAGCACATGGAGGGCTGTGCGGCCCCCCAAAGAAATGCCACCCCACACCATGACTGACCCACCGCCAAACCGGTCATGCTGGAGGATGTTGCAGGCAGCAGAACGTTCTCCACGACGTCTCCAGACTCTGTCACGTGCTCAGTGTGAACCTGCTTTCATCTGTGAAGAGCACAGGGTGCCAGTGGCAAATTTGCCAATCTTGGTGTTCTCTGGCAAATGCCAAACGTCCTGCACAATGTTGGGCTGTAAAGCACAACCCCCACCTGTGGACGTCGGGCCCTCATACCACCCTCATGGAGTCTGTTTCTGACCGTTTGAGCAGACACATGCACATTTGTGGCCTGCTGGAGGTCATTTTGCAGGGCTCTGGCAGTGCTCCTCCTTGCACAAAGGCGGAGGTAGCGGTCCTGCTGCTGGGTTGTTGACCTCCTACGGCCGACACATCTCCTGATGTACTGGCCTGTCTCCTGGTAGCACCTCCATGCTCTGGACACTACACTGACTGACACAGCAAACCTTCTTGCCACAGCTCGCATTGATGTGCCATCCTGGATGAGCTGCACTACCTGAGCCACTTGTGTGGGTTGTAGACTCCGTCTCATGCTATCACTAGAGTGAAAGCACCGCCAGCATTCAAAAGTGACCGAAACATCAGCCAGGAAGCATAGGAACTGAGGTGGTCTGTGGTCACCACCTGCAGAACCACTCCTTTATTGGGGGTGTCTTGCTAATTGCCTATAATTTCCACCTGTTGTCTATTCCATTTGCACAACAGCATGTGAAATTTATTGTCAATCAGTGTTGCTTCCTAAGTGGACAGTTTGATTTCACAGAAGTGTGATTTGACTTGGAGTTACATTGCGTTTAAGTGTTCCCTTTATTTTTTTGAGCAGTGTACTTTGTTAGTACAGCACCTGAAGTTTAAATATTGGACTACATGATTAGATCTTCATGCAGTTGATTTTACTATATAATTTGATGTACTGTAAAGGAGAGTGCCCCATTTTGTTCTTTTCCCCCCAGTGTGCAGTCTTGAAGTCTTATCAAGGAGTGCCGTTGTTTCGTTCCGCTTGTTTCTGGCTTTGCATGACGTGGCTTTCTTTTTGCGTCAAATGGCGGACATTTTTTTTTATGGAGGACGAACACATTTCCTTTCCCCTCAGTGTCTCTCTCCAGTCCTACCCCCATTTCAGTTGACTCTTACAGATGACATCAACCCAGTTTTGAGACCGGGTCACCCCAATACTGCAGGTTTACACTTGGTCTTATTTAATTTCCCAGTGACCTAGACATATTAATTTGGCTCTTGCTCATGATTTCAATTTCCATTACATGCCATAAGAAGCTCAGGTTGGTTGATTGTCATCTGTAAAAAAATGCCTTTTAGTTTTGCGGTGGACAGTTACGTTTTGCTCTTGTTCTCCCTGGATGTTCAGTTGTTCCAAGAGTAACTGGGCAATCTGCCATGGTTGCTCTACCCCGGGCAATGCTGTACTGCATGGCTTCAGGAATCTGCTTAGCCCAGTATGGTTTTAATTGATATTGAGGGAATTATACCTGTAAGGGATAATCTTGTGACTGATTGTGATTAGTAATATTTTCATTTGTCAAACAAACTGGGTTGTATTTCTTAATCCACAACATTTGGGCATCACACTGATGAACATTGTGTTGATAAATAGTTAAAGCAGTAGGATATCCCTTATTCAGATACCTAATAATGAGTGGCATAGGGCTGTTAATAAGTCATTTTATTGTTTCACTTTCACACTAAACTCTCAAACCGTGACCAAGATGACAGGCAGTGGTGTAGTTATGTTAGTGAATAACGTAACTACTCTCATTGTATTAAGGCAGATGTAGTAATGCAATTATTTTCTAATACCAGTTTGGAAATTTGGTTCAGGGCAGAAATGGGTATTGACTGAGATGGTGTTAGCTTTACACGTGGTAAGTCTACCTCACGAAGACACAGGAAAAAAACAAACGATTGCAAAGGCATTATTTGATGCTGCAGCAGTTTGTTGCTCATGCATTTTTTGCCCCTGTATGCTTCAAATAAAAGAGCACTGTTAGGATTTGTGCAGGTTATTTGAAGAGTGTGTTTTCCTGGGCGCCAGTGGAGCCGCCTCTCCTGTTCTGCATGGCTATTTAGCAGAGACTTTTGACCGGAGTGTGCTTGCTCCATTCTCAGCTAAGAAAATAAAAAATAAAAAAATGGTTGACTGTGGCTTGTCAAAGATGCTGAAGACACACTCTGCAATGAACAGTTTCTAGGACTGGTTAACCTCAACGTGTCTCTAAGCCCGTTTCCCTCTCTCTTTTGTTCTCTTCCAGACGCTACCAGACTTGAAAGCAGACAACCAGAGACTAAAGGATGAAAACGGAGCTCTTATTCGAGTCATTAGCAAGCTTTCCAAGTAGAACATACAACCCCCCGGCCCTCCTCCTGCGGCCCGCCCACTCCTCCATGGCAGTGACTAATGGACTTGCAACTTTTAGGTATTAATTGCAAGAGACATCCGCATCAAGAAGACTCCTTCTCCCCTCAGCCCTCCTATCCCTCTCTCCTCTACCACCACATCCTCCATGTCCTCCCTCTCTCCATTAGGTTATTCTCCACTTCAACCTGTGGCTGCTCTCCAGATAGAACCACTGAGTTTACATTAGCAGAGGATAGGGTTGTGAACGGCATGTAAAAGCGTTTGCGGGCGGGGAAGCCTCAACTATTTAACCAATAAGCCTTAGTTGTACATAAAACACTTGTATCGATCTCTCGGCTGTCACAGAAGGACAGTTATTTCACACCTGATTTTATTTGTGCCACAAACTCTTATTTGATCTTTTTGTTTCCATTTCCTGTTTGTTTCTCGACCTACATACAAAGGTTGTGCGACGTGTAGTTGTCCTGTTCTTTCTGACCCCCAGAAGTCCTCCCCCTGTTTTTGGAGGCTCTGTCTCACAGCAGAAGACTTCCCAGTGGTACCCCCTGTCTTAGTGCATGCAACCCCTCCCCCCGACACACACCACACAAGCACACGCGCACACACCTCTATCCACGCCACTCACCCCCTTTCCATTTCTGTACCTTTGTGTGTCTCCCTCAGAGGTAAATGGAATTATCGCTTTACAGAACAGGTGGACTTGGTGGAATTTAAGCTTTCACTGTATGTGCAATATGCATTTATTTCTAATAAAAATGCTTTAATGATGAGTCCATCACTAGTAGGATTTTCACTCCTCCTCCATCTTTCCATCGCTCACCCCTTTCACCGACCCTCTCCCCCTCTTTTCTTTAAGGTTGTAGTGTAGTCGTTGGTTTATACTCTGTATTTCTCACTTCGTTTTAGCAGGTACTGAGTGATGCTGTATATACCTGTATGTATCGTTTGAGACCAGCACATGGCATGCATTTATGATTCCCGTCTGTTACTATTAAAAATATACAAACTCCAGAGGACAAAAAAAGTGTGTTTTTAACTATTTTCTTCATTTAGAGTCTGAAGACATTGGATTACAACCGGGCCTCTCTCTCTTAAAGGGAAGGGCTGGCAGTGTTCAGTGCTTTTTCTTTCCAGTTTTAATTGTTCACGGTAATTGAGATACGAATAATATAATTGCTTCACTACATTTCACACATTGTATTCAGTATCTTTGGACGAGTGCTGTTCATTTTTTATTTCAGTTTTTTTAAGCCGTAGTATTAGCCAAGGTGTTGTCACTAAAAGATCTTCGGTATTGCTAACCCAGTCCTTTTTACAATGTCTACATGCACTGTCAATGCCATGTGAGGAGTATTTCATGTCAGCCACCATCAAAGTCCCTGCATCAAACACATTTTATGCATTTCAGTGGCCTTTTTAAGGATACTGAAGCAAAGAAAACAAGTTGCTGTAGTTGGACTGTTGGCCATCTCCTCTTTTGGTTTACATTTTTGCTGTTTTTCCTTTTTAAATTTCCCATCTTGTAAAATAGGCGTGTGGCTTCATACATGCGAGCTGTGCTGTGACTACCAACCACTGAAGAGTTCATTCAAAATAAACTTGTACATTGTGAAGCCCTTGTTGCTTATTTTATTCTCATTCATTACATTGTGCACTTGAAGGTGACTTTATAGCCCTTCAGGGATGCTAACCAGTCACTGGTCTGTGAATAGTTTGTCTTGACCTCTTTCTGCAGCGATACCTCCATAGCACAGCAGAATCATGCTACGAGAGGTTTCTTGGGTTATCTCAGCTGTGTTATGGACGTCCCCAACTCCCAACAACTGGCTAAAGCTGTGAAAGATGTCCATGATGTCTCAACTACCTGTATTTTATTTAGGACAAACGAGTACATGTTTTTAGAAATGATGAGGTCTACTACTTCCTAGTCATGTTTCCCAATAATGTTCAAGTTTGTCACCCACATAGAATGGAAACACCCAGCTCAGCTGGGGAGAGCCCAACAACCATGCTCCTTTAGGCCTACATCCACCACCACCTCAGGTCAGTTTGTTTTAACCCACATAGAATGGAAACACCCAGCTCAGCTGGGGAGAGCCCCCAACAACCATGCTCCTCTAGGCCTACATCCACCACCACCTCAGGTCAGTTTGTTTTAACCCACATAGAATGGAAACGCACAACTCAGCCGGGGAGAGCCCCCAACAACCATGTTCCTTCAGGCCTACATCCACCACCTCAGGTCAGTTTGTTTCACCTGCAATAATTATGTGATTTAGATCCATGTCAACCATGGATTAGTTTCTCCTGGCCCATAGATTACTTTCAGAGGGGGGAACCATCTAACCTCGTCCCCAGGGCTGTTGCGCAAATAATCGTGGCATAGCAAAGATTCAAAGTGGGAGTGACTACACTGAAATATTTCATTGAATGTTTGCGAATCACACGATTGTGAGGCACGGGGAGGGTTAGGGGTGTGATTTGTCACCACAGCTGATTAGGATATTAAAGCAGCAGTTTTTGAGAATGAGGTTCAGATTATGAAAAGGGGTTAGGGTTAAGCTAATGCTACAGTTGTCAACTATTGTCCCCGACGCGACCGCTAGATGGAGATGTAAGCCTACGTCAACTCCCTCTAGCCTCAACAGTAGAAATGTAAACAAACCAGCTGTGGCCACAAATCATGTCTACTTTTGGATACTCCTTTATTGCAATAGACCTTTTCTGATATTGTATGCTACCTTCTATAAGACAATTAGGATCTTTATGTCCGATAAGGGTGTTTTAGAGGAGCGGGAATACCTTGAAGAAAAGGATCCCAGTAATCGTGAGCTGGTTGTTGCCTTGTCACTAGTGTTGGAGCTACAAATGTTTTGTCACTCCTGTGCTTGTGTTACAGTAATGAGCCCTGATACACCCTGGAGTGTTGTAACTGGTTGAGGAGCTTAATGTTGAGTGCTAGAACTGGGAAATGTAGTTTATAAACACCTTGTGGACCACCAGCCTAAATTGGGACCTATCACCGGGAAACGTCCAGTGGTGTGCAGATATTTCACCTGAGGAAAACATGGTATTTGACCAGGAAATGCAGCTGATGAGCCAGACGGACACTTCCTGGCCCACGTCATATGACCCCCTGAGAAACTTTGCAGAGTCAGGTCAGCTGATAGTTCAGCAGTATTAGGTTCCAGGTCAGCTCATAGTTCAGTAGTTTTAGGTTCCAGGTCAGTTGAAAGTGCTATTGTAACTGGGGCCTAGTTATAGGCCTAAAATGGTCATATCCAGTCTATACCAAAAAGGGGTGGTAAAGATTTACCTTCCCTGAGAAATGTGGGGGAGACGGCCTGAAGCTGTACTGAGGGGAAAGCTTATCTGCTAGTGGGAGGCAGCCTGGAGCTGTGGGCTCACATGAAGTAGTACACAGAGACCACGGCCTAACACTTTACAGGCATATGCCTGGACCACTGTCACTCCTCTCCACTTGCATGACCGAGATAGTCAAATCAGCAGACTGTAGATCCACACATTCATATCTGCATATCCTGGTGAATATTTTCCATGATACTCTTAAATTGAATGTACTGAGTATTACAGGTGTTACTAGGCCAACTTGGTCCTCTTGTTATTGCTGTAGGGGAAAAACATTGAAGTCTTTCTAGAAAAGGGGGCCCTTAGTCTTCCTGCTCCCATCTTGTGTGAATGTACTATGGAACATCTAGAGCATTATGAACAATTACAAATGCTGTCAAATAAATATAAGTACATAAAGTATTTGCCTTCCACAGCACTGTATCACAGCACAGTATTTAAGAACAAATTGTAGCCCCAGGAAGGCTTTACTGTGATGTTCTCTGTAGGCGATGCTGGCAGCAGCCAAGGCGGTCAGACCTAACCTGTATGTGATAGTCTGGTCAGAGGCGATGCCGGGAACCCTTCCCCCCTCCTTTTTGCCAAGATAACAGCCTGCAAGTTGTCAAAAGTGCTCCACATGGATATTGGCCCATGTTGAATCTGATGCTTCCCACAGTTGTCAAGTTGGCTGGATGTCCTTTGGGTGGTGAACCTTTCTTTATACACACGGGAAACAGTTGAGGGTTAACCTAGCCGTGTTGCAGTTCTTGACATGTACCTGGCACCTACTATCATACCTCGTTCAAGGGCACTTAAAGCAGGTGTTCTTAATGTTTTGTATATTAAGTGTATAACTAAATTATCACCAGACTACCTTTGCACATTCACTTAAATATAAATTGATTTTGTTACTACATTTCCCAACACCGCTTTTATCGGGCCAATTCCCACCATTAACCTGTTTGTTGCCTGGTAATTAACACGTCCCCCTCCGCTCTGTGTCGTTTTCATATTTACTCTCTCTCTTGTCCAGCCTGTACCCCTTCTCTCTCCCTCGCCTCCTCTCTTCTCATATCTATATCCTCTTCTTTTCATCTCTCTCTCTCCAATCTCACTCTTCCTCCATTCCCCAACATTGCCCATGTTGCATTGTGTGCCCTGGCCTGTGTGTGTGTGGTGTGGCTGTATGTAGTACATGCTGGACAGAACTCGCTAGCTGAAGCCGGACCTGTATATGGTGGCTGAGCTGTTCACAGGCAGCAAGGAGCTGGACAGATCTGGGACCAGACTCCATAATCTGTTAGAAATGGGAAAAATAAATGTTCACTTTCTGTTTTGCTTCAACATGTGACATGGATATGTGTTTGTGAAGGTGGGTGTTGCCTTAGTTAATGGTATGAAATGTCACAGGAAATTAAATGAATCTGCAATTGATCGTCTCTTGGCTAAAATTACCTTGGTGTTAATATGAACTGCGAACTATGAATAAATTGACAGATTCATTCAGGTTGAGTTTTCTTATTAAAGACTGCAATGACCACATTGGCTACAACCATTTGCCTATGTTCTCTAGTTGCTACAATAATAATATCCTTGCTCTCTCTCGCGCTCACCCTCTCTCTGCTCCTCGGGGACTGTCACGTGGAGAGCAGGCTGGTCTACACATTTGGTGGAGAGCCTGTGGGCTCGTTCGTTCAGCCTCAGATGTCTAGTGCCCTCTATCGCCCACGCCACGTTCCTGGATGTTACCCACGACAACGATATGATCCAATTCACAAACCTATCAGTTTAACGCCTTGTAACCCCTACTGCCTCTGATCTGGTGGAATCACTAAACACATACTGTATTTGTGAATGTTGAAGTTTGCCCCTGTCTGTCCGTAAATTAAAAAAGCTTTTAAGATAAATGGTATCTGGTTTGCTTAATGTGAGGATTTTGATCTATAGCTTTTACTTTTACTCAAGTATAACAATTTTAGTATTTTTTTCCACCACTACTTAAGTACATTTATTTTTAAATCATTCAAAAAGAGGCGGTGGTTCTGGAGGCTAGGACTGTGGAGTGGATCAGATCTCTGGGTCAAACCAGAAAGACAGGAACTGCATCAACAGTCTGCCTAAGCACACAGAGATCAGAGAACACAGCCAGGTCACATGAGAACAGCACCATAGAATTACAACTTTACATCCCAGCTAGGGTTACAGGTGTGTCTCTGTATATGCCTGGCATATGATTGTACACAATGGGCTTGTACACAATGGGCAATTTAATTAAAGGCATGAGAACACAGGGATTACTGTGTGATAACTCAGGGCTGTTCTTAGACCTGAGGTTTGTGCTTAGGTCACTTCAGTCTAAACACATGTACATGAGTTATATTCCTTTTGTAAGGCACGGCTAGTACCATTTGTTTCCCCTACTGGAACTGTCCCGCTACATGACAGCAGGATTGTGAAGCAGGCTGATGTCACTGGTAAGGGCCGCAGTGAATTGTAAGCATATTACATTTGAACAGCTCACTCTGGTAGTGTGACACTTGTTCAGGTAAGTAAGAATACAATGTCCTATTTATTGTCCCAGGTGTCCTATGTATCAAATGTCTCAGAGTAGGAGTGTCCCCTTTGTCCATATAATATGATCTAAACGGGTCCTAAATCAGCACTTCTATTCTAAGACAAATGATACACATGGCCTGTAGGTTACAAGTCATGGCTCATCCTATATAACTATTGCTGTACACTCATTTTCTATTAATTTACTGTCTATACACAATACACACCATACATACACTGAGTATACCAAACATATGTATATACAGTACCAGTCAAAAGTTTGGACACCTACTACATTGTAATAGTGAAGACATCAAAACTACTAAATAACATTCAATCATAGTAACAAAAAAAGTGTTAAAAGCAAGTCAAAGTATATTTGAGATTCTTCAAAGTAGCTGCCCTTTGCCTTGACAGCTTTGCACATACTGCATTCTCTCAACTAGCTTCATGAGGTAGTCACCTGGAATGCATTTGTGGAATTTCTTTCCGTTTGAGCCAATCAGTTGTGTTGTGACAAGGTAGGGGTGATAAACAAAATATAGGCCTATTTGGTAAAAGACCAAGTCCTTATTATGGCAAGATCAGCTCAAATA
Source organism: Oncorhynchus nerka (assembly GCF_034236695.1). Classification (NCBI taxonomy): domain Eukaryota; kingdom Metazoa; phylum Chordata; class Actinopteri; order Salmoniformes; family Salmonidae; genus Oncorhynchus; species Oncorhynchus nerka. Next base: position 55,381,896 of record NC_088418.1, read on the forward strand.
AGCAAAGAGAAACGACAGTCAATCATTACTTTAAGACATGAATGTCATTCAATTCGGAAAAGTTTCTTCAAAAACCATCCAGCGCTATGATGAAACTGGCTCTCATGAGGACCGCCACAGGAAAGGAAGACCCAGAGTTACCTCTGCTGCAGAAGATATGTTCATTAGAGTTACCAGCCTCAGAAATTGCAGCCCAAATAAATGCTTCACAGAGTTCAAGTAACAGACATCTCAACATCAACTGTTCAGAGGACACTGTGTGAATCAGGCCTTCATGGTTAAATTGCTGCAAAGAAACAACTAAAGGACACCAGTAAGAAGCCTAAAAACACGAGCAATTGACATTAGTCTGGTGGGGAGTAGGTGAATGGATGATCTCACATGTGTAGTTCCCACTGTGAAGCATGGAAGAAGAAGAGGTGTGATGGTGTAGGGGTGCTTTGCTGGTGACACCGTCAGTGATTTATTTGGAGTTCAAGGCACACGTAACCAGCATGGCTACCATAGAATTCTGAGTGATAGTTCAACTAAGCGCAAACCAGGCCTATCATTTGTTTTTCAATAAGACAATGACCCAACCCACCTCCAGGCTGTGTAAGGGCTATTTGACCAAGAAGGAGAGTGATGGAGTGCTGCATCAAATGTCTTGGCCTCCGCAATCACCCGACCTCAACCCAGTTGAGATGGTTTGGGATGAGTTGGACCACAGAGTGAAGAAAAAGCAGCCAACAAGTGCTAAGCATGTGGGAACTCCAAGACTGTTGGAAAAATATTCCAGGTGAAGCTGGTTGAGAGAATGTCAAGATTGTGCAAAGCTGTCATCAAGGCAAAGGGTGGCTACTTTGAAGAATATAAAATCGAAAATATATTTTAGTTTAACACTTTTGATTACTACATGATTCCATATGTGTTATTTCATATTTTGATGTCTTCACGTCACTGTGTCCAAACTTTTGACTGGTCCTGTATATATATTCCAGACTGATATTACTCGTTCTGATATTTCTTTAAAAACTTTTGGGATTATGTTTGTATAAGCATTTTGCTGCACCTGTGATAACATCTGCAAATCTGTGTATGTGACCAATAAACTTTTATATGATTTGAAGTACAATTTACAAACTGTAGTTTACTGATGGCCATAGTCTGTAACCCATGTTGTCCTGGACCCCAATTTCCAGGAGCTGGTGGGGGTTCTGAGGAGACACCTTATTCACTTCTGTAATCACTACAAGACAGGTTGTGTGCCTGACACCAACTCACCAACCATACTCACTACTCCCCGTGCAGTGCACTTACTCAACATGATTATTTTACTTGGTTGATGGTTGTTTTTGTGATGAATCTCAGCCCATACAATATCTGACCTATGCATCGCAGACATAGGGCCTATTCATTCACATAAGTAGCTACCATAAGACTTGGCTGTCTTCTACTGGTAAATGGTCATCTACCTCCTCACCAAGCAGTAGACTTTTACGAACCTAACAAACCTAACCTCATCACACACAATCTCTGCATCTGTGTTGTATTGATTATGTACTGTACACATGGAGTGTATAAAACATTAACACCTGCTCTCTCCATGACATAGCTTTCACCAGGTCAGCCTATGATCCTTTATTGATGTCAGTTGTTAAATCCACTTTAGTCAGTGTAGATCAAGGAGAGGGTATAGGTTAAAAATATTTTTTTTTAATCCTTGAGACAATTTAAACATGGATTGTGTACAGTGTGTACCATTCAGAGGGTGAATGGGCAGGACAAACGATTGAAGTGCCCTTGGTGTCAGGCACACTGGTTTGAGTGAGTGTGTCAAGAACTGGAGCGCTGTTGGGTTTTTCACGCTCAACAGTTTCCTATGTATCAAGAATGGTCCACCACCCAAAGGACATCCAGCCAACTTGACGCAATTGGAGTCAAAAAGGGCCAGCATCCCTGTGGAATGCTTTTGACACCTTGTTGAGTCCATGTCCTGATGAATTGAGACAACTAACCTAAATAGTCTCGCCAGCTATCTAAATGTGAAGTAATCATGGCTGAATTACCGACTGGGAACACTGGGCACGTGCCCGGAACCCTGACCTCTAGGGGGCACCCGGGGCCCTGACCTCTAGGGGGCACCCGTTGATTTTCTTAGTCACTCTCATTCAGATATCATATTAACATTTAGCTCATTAAATTACTTCACCAATCAGTGCCAATAGAGCAGGCATGCTAGTTATTTACATACGTGATGGACAAGTAAGTGTAGCCTATGAAGCAAGACACAACCATTTTACAGGTGGAGAGAGAGGGTTGAGGAGGAGGCTTGAAGCGCTGGGCATCTTGTTATGACATGCATTATCTGAATTATGTCTACAGTATTATAACTAGGAGGAGCGGCTTTTATGGAGGAACTTTGAATGTCCTTTGAGCTAGCTAGCTAAAAAGCTTGTGTGTAAAGAGCGGCACCAGAATTTAAAAACACATCTTACGATTTTGTAGTTAATAAATTCAACGTGAAAGGTGATAACTAGGCCTATAGTATCCTTAACTAGCATTGAAAAAAGTGAATCCATTCTTCTCTCGCCAAATAAAATCTCTCTCCTATCTTCTGAACCAAACTTGTTACGTCAGTAGTAGCCTATGGTAACGCTGGTAAAGTAGCGTATGGTAACGTCAGTACATTGGCCTATGCATCGGAGGGGGGAGGGGCAGGTAGCCTAAACACGCGCACACTGGCAAAGATTTTCAGCTTGCAGGCAGATACCGGAATACATTTCTGAGTGACAGAGGCACTTTTTTTTGTGGGACTAGGAAAAAAATGCTTGGAATATTAAAAAAATTTACGTTATTAACCGGTTCCCATGTTTTAAAAAGAATGGTTCTGTTCCGGAACCGTATGAACCACTTTCGTTTCCGTTTCTGTTCATTGAAAATGTTTGTTATTTTATGGTTTTTGGTTCTGTTCCAACCCCTGATTGTATAACCTTCCAGAAGGATAACCATCTCTGCAACACTCCACCCTGATTGTATAACTAATAGGCTACGTGTTTTTAGATCGAATGAGGTGAATGAAGCTACAGCAACCAATGTGATAATGGTTGGGCTAATTTCTGCTTGTTTTTTTCTGTTCTCCAAATAGCATTTTAGAGTTTTCAATAGTCTAGATTTGCTGTAAATGAGCTTCAACTTCCTTAAAATTCTTAAACACAAACACTATTTGTTCTTCTATCCTCGTGAGGACCTAAAATGTATTTCCATTCAAAATCCTATTTTCCTTTAACCCGGACCAAACCCTAACTCCTAAACCTAACAACTAACCGATTACCCTAACTCTAATTCCATAGTTATAACCCTAATCCTAACCCTAACTCTTAAATTTAACAACTAACCGATTACCCTAACTCTAATTCCATAGTTATAACCCTAACTCTTAAACCTAACAACTAACCGATTACCCTAACTCTAATTCCATAGTTATAACCCTAGACCAAACCCTAACTCTTAAACTCAGAATAGCCTTTGTCCTCATGTGGACGTAGGAAAGGATTTTCCTTGTTTTACTATCCTTGTGGGGACTTTGTGGGATTTTAGGTCCCCACAAGGATAGAAGAACGAAGAAGTATTTAGACCCTTTGATTTTTTCCCCCACATTTTGTTACTTTACAGCCTTATTCTAAAGTGGATTAAAACATAATAATCCTCAGTAATCTACACACAATACCCCATAATGACAAAGTAAAAACAGTTTTTTCAACTTTTGGTAAATGTATTCAAAATAAAAAACAGATACCTTATTTACACCCTTTGCTATGAGAGTTGAAATTGAGCTCAGGTGCTTACTGTTTCCATTGATCATCTTTGAGATGTTTCTACAACTTGATTGGAGTCCGCCTGTGGTACATTCACTTCATTGTACCTGACTTGGAAAGGCACACACCTGTCTATATAATGTCCCACTGTTGACAGTGCATGTCAGAGCAAAAACCAAGCCACGAGGTCGAAGGAATTGTCCGTAGAGACAGGGTTGTGTCGAGGTACAGATCTGGAGAAGGGTACAAAAAATGTCTGCAGCATTGAAGGTCCGCAAGAACACGATAACCTCCATCATTCTTAAATGGAAGAAGTTTGGAACCACCAAGACTCTTCCTAGAGCTGGCCGCTCGGCCAAACTGAGCAATCGGGGGAGAAGGACCTTGGTCAGGGAGGTGACCAAGAACTCGATAGTCACTCTGACAGAGCTCTAGAGTTCCTCTGTGGTGATGGAGAACCTTCCAGAAGGATAACCATCTCTGCAACACTCCACCAATCAGGCCTTTATAGTAGAGTGGCCAGACGGAAGCCACTCCTCTGTAAAAAGGTACATGACAGCCCACTTGGAGTTTGCCAAAACCAACCTAAAGACTCTAAGACCATGAGAAACAAGATTCCCTGGTCTGATGAAACCAAGATTGAACTCTTTGGCCTGAATGCCAAGAGTCACTTCCAGAGAGAACCTGGCTCCATCCCTACGGTGAGGCATGGTTGCGGCAGCATCATGCTGTGGGGATGTTTTTCAGTGGCAGGGAAAGATGAACAGAGCAAAGTACAGAGAGATCCTTGATGAAATCCTGCTCCAGAGCGCTCAGGAGGTTCACATTCCAACAGGACAACAACCCTCTCAGCCAAGACAACACAGGAGTGGCTTCGGAACAAGTCTCTGAATATCCTTGAGTGACCTAGCCAGAACCCGGACTTGAACCCAATTGAACATCTCTGTAGAGACCTGAAAATAGCTGTGTAGCAACGCTCCCCATCCAACCTGACAGAGCTTAAGAGGATCAGCAGAGAAGAATGGGAGAAAGTCCCCAAATAAAGGTGTGCCATGCTTATAGCATCATAAACAAGAAGACTTGAGGCTGTAATCGCTGTTCAAGGTGCTTCAACAAAGTACTGAGTAAAGGGTCTGAATACTTATGTAAATGTGATACTTCTATATATATTTTTTTATGAATGAGCAAAAATGTCTAAGAACATGTTGTTGCTTTGTTATTATGGGTTAATGTGTGTAGATTGTTGAGAGAGAAAAACACGTATCAATTTTAGATTAAGGCTGTAACGTAACAAAATGTGGAAAAAGTCAAGGGGTCTGAATAGTTTCCAAAGTATTTTTTATTAACTTAATTAAGAGTATGTTTCATTTACAGAATCAGGTTTGATCAGCTATTTTTTTCCTTCTCTTGGCTTGGTTGTCTTTCCCCTCCAGGGTTTAATTTTGAGGCCAAGTCGAATGATGACTCTGGGTTTGTCTATTGAGGAAATTGTTTTAGCTGTGGGGCGTGGATGGACAAGACGGGAGAGAGTGACACAGCTCATAACAAAGGAATCCCAGCTACACCTAGGTACAGTTGCTTTGCCCTTTGCTCAAGACAAGACAAGATATGATAAAATAGAATGTACTTTACTGTCCATTAACCCTAATTGCACTAACAGGGGTCTAAAATGTCAAAAAATGTTATCCTTATGAAATGTTGGGACATTGTCAAGCAACTAGTTACAGACATAAAAACACAATTTACGATGTTTCCGTGTTAATACGGCGGAATGAAAAATGATCTCGCTGTTGTATATCAGTGCTGCTTTTCTTACTAGTGACCCACTTTCACTAACTCAAAAAAATGTTGATGACTTATGGCAATTGATATACTACTTCGCAGAAATGTCAGAGGTTGAATTGTCTATTTAAACATGATACAGTACCGCACTGGAATTGTAAAAATAAAAATGGTGTGTATGTTTTCCGATCAATGTTTTGTTCTAGGTCGTAATACCTCTTTGCCCTATGAAGAGTGGAACAGGAGGATCCAGCAGAACTTTGAGATGTTCTATCCCACTGGGCACACACTGTTTGAATCAACGTCCTTTCAATGAAATTATGTTGAACCAACGTGGAATTAGACATTGAATCAACGTCTGTTGCCCGGTGCGATGTGTCTCACAACCTTCAGGACCCCAATGAGAAACATCCAGACCTGGTGCACAAGAGAGGCATCTACAAGGACAGCCATGGGGCCGCCCGTTCCTGGTGTGACTAGCAGCTAAGGCCTAACTTTGCTATCACCATTGTGGTGGTAACCACTGTTCCTTTTTTACTGCCTCATTAGCTTTGTAGCTAAAGTCCTAGTGTCCTGTCCAAGGGAAATAATTCTACATCAAACTGCCTCATGCTAAAGAAACAGGAAGATAGGCCCCCTACCCGATGGGTCACTCTGGCTCTGATAAGGCTTACATAGCTACGTCATTAGTGTTGTAAAGGAAAGTCAGTACTCTGGATAACCCGAACACTATCAATGTGGGTGAAGAAAAGGTTATCACACATTTCTGTCATTAATAGCCGTAAGACAGGTCTGTAAGACAGGTCTGTCTCTGGCTAACCCTAACCCTGTACTAAGGTTACTAATGTATTTTTGCTGACCATTATGTGAGTGTAACGGCCGTCGTCAGTGGAAGAAGGTGAGGACCAAGGTGCAGTGTGGTATGTGTCCATATTTATTAAATGAACACGGAAATAACAAAGAGAAATGCCCAAAAACAGTTCTGGCTGGTGCAGACACACAACAGAAAACAATCACACACGAAACACAATAGAAAACAGGCTACCTAAATATGGTTCTCATTCAGGGACAACGATTGACAGCTGCCTCTGATTGAAAACCATACCAGGCCAAACACAGAAATGGCAAATCATAGAAAAACTAACATAGACAACCCACCCAACTCACGCCCTGACCATACTAAAACAAAGACATAATAAAAGAACTAAGGTCAGAACATGACAGTGAGTCTTTCAAACAAATATACTGTCCAGTATTCCCCGGGCTGCATTACAGTGTCTCTATAAAGTATTATTTCTTCTGAATCAGAGGTCATCATTTGTCACAACATCAGACCCTACATTTCTCAGCACAGGCTTTAGAAATTGGAAGAAGGCTATTGATAAGTTTTCAGCTCATGCTAAAAGTCACTCCCATTGCCACTCAGTTACAGTGAATGCACGGGAATCACAATTCTTAAAAATGGAATGTTGCAAACCATTGCAGACTACAAAGGGAAGCACAGCCGAGAGCTACCCTGTGAAGCGAGCCTACCAGATGAGCTAAACTACTTATATTCTCGCTTCAAGGCAAATAACACTGAAACATGCATGAGAGCACCAGCTGTTCCGGACGACTGTGTGATCACGCTCTCCGCAGCCGATGTGAATAAGATCTTTACACAGGTCAACGCTCACAAGGCCGCAGGGCCAGACGGATTACTAGGACGTGTACTGCAAGCATGACCAACTTGCAAGTGTCTTCCCACTTGTTCTTGATTCTTCACAAAAAAATACAGTTTTATATCTTTATGTTTGAAGCCTGAAATGTGGCAAAAGGTCGCAAAGTTCAAGGGGGCCGAATACTTTCGCAAGGCACTGTATATTTATTAACTAAGGTAACCTAAATGCAATTAACAATGGTGTGTGTAATCAGTAGTGCAAGTGAGTGTTTTGCATGCATAAATGTGATAATGCGGGGTGTTGAAAGGTGCCAAAGCAAACAACCAAAAGGCCACAAAAATACCACAACAAAATCTATGAAGGTGCCTGCATGGAGAGAGTCTCCCCAATGAATCTGAAAGAGGTCTATTCATCCTGGGACACACCCGGGCCCAGGTGTTTCCCATGTAGCTGACGACCCTCCTAACTCCGCCCACCGGTATCCTAATAAGGAAACAAGAACAAAGAGAGAATACGGCAGACAGAGTGGGAGGGTCGTCACACCCCTCCTGTACTCCCTGTTCACTCATGACTGCATGGCCAGGAACAACTCCAACACCATCATTAAGTTTGCCGATGACACAACAGTGGTAGGCCTGATCACCGACAATGACGAGACAGCCTATAGGGAGGAGGTCAGAAACCTGGCCGTGTGGTGCCAGGACAACAACCTCTCCCTCAACGTGACCAAGACAAATGAGATGATTGTGGACTACAGGAAAAGGAGGACCGAGCAAACCCCAATTCTCATCAACAGTGCTGTAGTGGAGCAGGTTGAGAGCTTCAATGACGATGACGAGACAGCCTATAGGGAGGAGGTCAGAGACCTGGCCATGTGGTGCCAGGACACCAACCTCTCCCTCAACGTGACCAAGACAAATGAGATAATTGTGGACTACAGGAAAAGGAGGACCGAGCACACCCCAATTCTCATCAACAGTGCTGTAGTGGAGCAGGTTGAGAGCTTCAAGTTCCTTGGTGTCCACATCACCAACAAACTAACATGATCCAAGCACACCAAGACAGTCGTGAAGAGGGAACGACAAAACCTATAATCTCCCCTCAGGAGATTGAAAATATTTGGAATGGGTCCTCAGATCCTCAAAATGATCTACAGCTGCACCATCGAGAGCATCCTGGTTGTTCACTGCCTGGTATGGCAACTGCTCGGCCTCCAACTGCAAAACACTGCAGAGGGTAGTGTGTACGGCCCAGTACATCACTGTGGCCAAGCTTACTGCCATCCAGGACTTCTATATCAGGTGATGTCAGAAGAAGGCCCTAAAAATGGTCTAGTTCTCCAGCCACCTAGTCATAGACTGTTCTCACTGCTATCGGGCGGCAAGTGGTACCGGAGCGCCAAGTCTAGGTCCAAGAGACTTCCCAAGCCTTAAGATTCATGAACATCTAATCAAAAGACTACTTTCTTATTAGATGACAAATTATACTGTTTTGAGAAATGTATTCTCAGTTGCACACGATGCAACTGCCATACCTGGCCTGAAGTAAGTTCTGGCCTGAAGCACCAACCTTAATGTCATGTTAGGCCTACAGCGTGTTCACGACCAAGATAAACCAATAACATCTGTACTTAGGGATAATAAATATACAGACTTCTCTGCGGATTCAGGTAGGCAACACGCTGTAGGCCTAACATCACTGTCATGTGAGGCCTACAGCGCGTTGTATGCAAAGCTATTGAAAATAACAGTTTTGAAGGTGTTAGTTAATTTAGCTAAATAAATCTTCTCATTAATGACAAATGATAATGTTTTGATGGAGTGATTTTAATCTTGAGACTGGTATATGAAGCTTTCATGGTGTTAGTGCATTTTGCAAGAGAATTGTTTCTGCAACCCCACTTCAGTTAAGGGGGCTGCCTTACAGTTTGTCTCGATTCATTGAATACTGAAGGAAACGTATAACCAGTTAGCCTAGAAATTTCTGATTGTTATCACACTAAATGCAAATGCTAAACAGTTTTTTTAATAGTAGATGTAACTCTCTATAACAAGACAGTTCTTGCAAAACAGGGGAACAACTCTCTACATGAGACTCAAATAGAAATTGTCCAAAGCATGTACATTTTTCCCCTGGGAATGAAGACGTTGGATCCAGAGTGAGTGACTGTGTGTGAAATAGCATCCTATTACATACAGTTTAAGTTGGAAGTTAACATACACTTAGGATGGAGTCATTAAAACTCGTTTTTCAACCACTCCACAAATGTCTTGTTAACAAACTATAGTTTTGGCAAGTCGGTTAGGACATCTACTTTGTGCATGACACAAGTCATTTTTCCAACAATTGTTTACAGATAGATTATTTCACTTATAATTCACTGTATCCCAATTCCAGTGGTCAGAAGTTTACATACACTAAGTTGACTGTGCCTTTAAACAGCTTGGGAAATTCCAGAAAATAATGTCATGGCTTTAGAAGGTTCTGATAGGCTAATTGATAGAAATAGTTTTCTCTACTATTATTCTGACTTTTCACATTCTTAAAATAAAGTGGTGATCCAAACTGAGTTAAATGTCAGGAATTGTGAAAAACTGAGTTTAAATGTATTTGGCTAAGGTGTATGTAAACTTCCGACTTCAACTGTATACAGGGCACTACTTTTTTACAAGGACCCATAAGGAATAGAGTATAATTTCAGACACAGCCACAGACATGTTTCGTCCACACCTTCACATACAGTACATCATTCTTCTTGTGTTGTTGCTTTATTTAGACACATCAGAACAGAAAGGTGAAAGATGGAGGATAAATAGGTAAGAAATTGGCAGCGTACCATAGATTCGCTCCCCAGCAATACTCAGAAAACGTCTGTGTTACTCACTAGACTAGACCAATCTCTTGCACCACAGTTAACATGTCATCTATTTTCGTGGTGTCTATGATAATGCTCTGGATAGCGAGAATTTCAATGTCGCTAAGGGCTTCCAATACCCCAGGGATCCGTTAATACATTTACAGCCCACATAAACATTTCTGAGCAGATATGAACTGTACTTTGCCAAGAAGATGGGAGATCTACGAAAAGACTGTTAACCTAGTGAAGAATGTCCTCTCTAGGCATAACATTCACTTGGAGAGGTAAGACACAAGGCCAAGAACTTAAGTGACTGCAAAATACTACACAGTTCTCAATTGTTTAAACAATAAGTGACCAAAATGGTTTTGAAAATGCTCTCAGGATAAAATAATGTTTTTTCGAGTCAGAAGTACATTTGATTTTTCCGTTGTTTCACTCAAATGATATTATTGATTATATTTGTCACATAATCAATATTTTCTCTTATCACCCACCAGATTGTCTTGGAAGGGTCTACTTGAGCTGACGAATGAGAATGGCCAGTACTGTCCCTTCAGCTGTGAGACCCAGGCCTGGTCCATCACCACCATACTGGAGGTCCTGCAAGATCTGTAGGTTGAGAATATATTCTCCCCCTTTTCTTTTGTTTTTTTCTCTTGTCAAATCAAATTGTATTGGTCACATACACAGGTTTAGCATATGGGGGCAACAGGTAGCCTAGTGGTTAGAGCGTTGGGCCAGTAACCGAAAGGTTGCTGGATCAAATTCCCGAACTGACAATGTAAAAATCGGTCGTTCTGTCCCTGAACAAGCTAGTTAACACACTGTTCCTCAGTAGGCCATCATAGTAAATAAGAATTTGTTTTAACTGACTTTCCTAGTTAAATAAAGGTTACATTTAAATATATATATATGTAATAAAGGAATATATAAACAATAGGATGAGCAATGTCGGAGTGGCATACACCCATTACAGTTTCAGCCTCCTAGTCTATCAGTTTTCAAAAATATTTCAACTTTGACAGTATTTTCAGTGAAGCCATTTTAAACAGTATCTCATACTCCTTAGCTGGAACCCTGTGTCTATCTCTAAAAAACGGCCTTTAACAACATAAGAAACCTCCCTCAACCTCTTTGTTACATCTGGATATTATGCCAATGTGTGTTTTCATAAATGTGGCTTGCATGGTCAATGTAGGCCTTGGCAATACATCTTGAATTGCTTTGAAATCTTGTAGACTTAAATCTTTTAGTACTTTTTTCTTAATTCTGCACTCTCATCCCTGCAAGGGTGAATTACCTGACTTCCAGTTCTAAATGCTGTCTCATACAATAGCCCATATATTTTTGCCCTTGTGACTCATGATGAGGCATCAAACTGTGAATCAGAAATGTAAAAAATAGTGTGAAAATCTTGTCTGTAAATCCACATGCTACATCACCGACCACCATAATAAAAAATACAAAAATACAATTTTTGTTTTGGTTTAAACTTGTATGAATTATACCAGTAGAAATAAATCATTTGAAGTAATCGTCTCTTGCTGTTTCCTGCATAGTCATGATGATTCAGCACCTTTTCTGCAAAGTCATTGTTTATTCATCCTCTTGCTGGAAGCCATCATATCCTACAGATTGTTATTACATACTGGTAGTGGCATTGCCCAATGTATTGATGTTTCTCATCGCCCATTTAGCTGTGTGGAAACAAAGGACACGCACATCGTCTTAGTCATACACACACAACATGTCTTAACCCCCACACACACCACTGAGAAGAACATGGGAAAAACACAAAGTCTGACGTATAGGATGCCTCACAGGCCTCATAAACAGCTGCCCAAACATGCCTCACCACACATAGAACCAGTCTTTAAAATAAATAAATAAAACACGCTCACAGACACCTGCATCTCTCGTTCAACATCAATCAACACACATTCCTGAGTGAACAAAATCCACCAAACCACGCCCCAGAAACACATCGGAAAACCTAACCTACTTGACATACATATACAATACCAGTCAATAGTTTGGACACACATACTCAAAGGGTTTTTCTTTGTTTGTACTATTTTCTACATTGTAGAATAATAGTGAAGTCATCAAAACTATGAAATACACATATGGAATCATGTAATAACAAAAAAAGTGTTAAACAAATCAAAATATTGTTTAGATGATAGATTCTTCAAAGTAGCCACCCTTTGCCTTGATGACAACTTGTACACTCTTGGCATTCTCTCAACCAGCTTCACCTGAAATGCTTTTCCAACAGTCTTGAAGGAGTTCCCACAAGCTGAGCACTTCATGGCTGCTTTTCCTACACTCTGCGGTCCAACTCATCCCAAACCATTTCATTTGGGTTGAGGTCGGTTGATTGTGGAAGCCAGGTCTGGTTAAGCTGGTTATGTATTCCTTGAACTCTAAATAAATCACAAACAGTGTCACCAGCAAAGCACCATCATAGCTGTTCCTCCATGCTTCACGGTGGGAACTACACATGCAGAGATCATCCGTTCACCTACTGTACTCTGTGTCTCACAAAGGCGGTTGGAACCAAACACGGCAATTCGAACCAAAAATCTCAAATTTGGACTCATCAGACCAAAGGACAGATTTCCACCTATCTAATGTCCATTGCGCGTGTTTCTTGGCCCAAGCAAGTCTCTTCTTCCTATTGGTGTCCTCTCGTAATGGTTTCTTTGCAGCAACTCGACCATGAATGCCTGATTCACGCAGTCTCCTCTGAACAGTTGATGTTGAGATGTGTCTGTTACTTGAACTCAGTAAAGCATTTATTTGGGCTGTAATTTCTTAGGTTGGTAACTGTAATGAACATATCTTCTGCAGCAGAGGTAACTCTGGGTCACCCTTTCCTGTGACGGTCCTCGTGAGAGCCAGTTTCATCATAGCGCTTGATGGTTTTTGCATCTGCACTTGAAGAAACTTTCAAAGTTCTAGAGATTTTCCAGATTGACTGACCTTCATGTCTTAAAGGAATGATGGACTGTCGTTTCTCTTTGCTTATTTGAGCTGTTCTTGCCATAATACGGACTTAGTCTTTTACCAAATAGGGCTATCTTCTTTATACCACCCCTACCTTGTCACAACACAATGATTGCCTAAAACACATTAAGAAGGAAAGAAATTCCACAAGTTAACTTTTAAAAAGGCACACCTGAAATGCAATACCGGTGACTACCTCATGAAGCTGGTGGAGAGAATGCCAAGAGTGTGCAAAGCTGTCATCAAGGCGCTGAAGGGGTGATTCACCCAGGGCTAGAACCGACACTGACTGAGATGCAGTGCCTTAGACCGCTGCGCCACTCGGGAGCCCATTCATATCCGTCTCTGGTCGTATTCCCCTGCTCAGACATTGCATGCATCAATCTATGTTTGCGTGCTACGTCATCGACTGTGCCGCAGTCTATTTATAGATTGCTATAAATAATATGTGTAAAAGCTGATACATAAAATACCTGTCCATTGTAAGATCTGTGCAGAGGAATGCCCCTTTGTCTTCACCTAGGGCTAGATTCCATCCACATCGCCGAAGTTCATTATAGCTATATTTTTTTCAAATCCTTTGGTACATTTCACAACACTTAGTACAACACTCTAAACAGATAATCAAGAAGGCAGTTGTTTCAAAACTCTAAGCACACCAATTGACTAAGTACAACACACCAATTTATGTTATTTTATTTTAAATGTAAATGTTCACCAAACTGTTTTCATGTAGAAGTACATGTTTCACATTGCAATAAATGTTCAAATAAAGTAATTGCTTTTCACAATGCAATGTTCACATATTTTCTTATATGACTGTCTTCTCATTCGTTAAAATACATTTTACTATCCGTCTGCTTTTAATTGATAACCACTTAACCTTTTGGTAAAACTATAGATTCTAAGCATGTTTTTCTACTCCAGATTTTGAGAACAACATAATGAAAATGTATGCTTGTAAACATATGAAGTATGATAAACTGTATACTGTAACGTACTATTATATTGATGACAATTGGAATTTTACTTCACAGTAAGTTTCAAGCTATCTGATATTGACAAGATCAGAGATAATTCTGCCGGACAATTAAGACCGAAATCAGGCTGTGATATCTGTTTTATCTTATGACAGAGTGTCCTGGTTGAATTATCTTCAGTTTTAGAGAAAATTGAGTGTCAAATTTGCAGTAACCACAAAATCCAAGGAACAACCAAGGAAAACAGCAGTAAATGAAGTTAATGCACTCTGGCTTTGTTCCATAGTGTTTTGACTACAGTTACTATGGTTTTCTATTGTGCTCCGAGTTCAGGCCATCACGGTCATGACACACACACACCATGACAGCCAAGAAAGTTGGGATAAACACATTTATATTTGAGATAGTACACTTTGCTTTTGCATTACCCATATAGATTTAAGGTCATACAAAGGTAGAGTGCACTGTCAACAGTCCGCCTCCTGTCCGTCCTTTGCCATAGGTACACCTTCCTGAAAAGAATGGCACTATACTGTGCTTAAACCTGATCTGCCTTGAAGATTAGATGCCTTTAAAGATAAAAAATGTTCCATTGCGGTTAGCCACATTCATCTTACAGGGTTACTGTCAGAGATACAGTTGAAGTCAGAAGTTTACATAAACCTTAGACAAATACATTTAAACTCAGTTTTTCACAATTCCTGACATTTAATCCAAGTAAAAATTCCCTGTCTTAGGTCAGTTAGGATCACCACTTTATTTTAAGTGAAATGTCAGAATAATAGCAGAGAGAATAATTTATTTCAGCTTTTATTTCTTTCATCACATTCCCAGTGGGTCAGACGTTTACATACACTCAATTTGTATTTGGTAGCATAGCTTTTAAATTGTTTAACTTGGGTCAAACGTGTCAGGTAGCCTTCCACAAGCTTCCCACAATAAGTTGGGTGAATTTTAGCCCATTCCTTCTGACAGAGCTGGTGTAACTGAGTCAGGTTTGTAGGCCTCCTTGCTCGCATACGCTTTTTCAGTGCTGCCCACAAATTTTCTATGGGATTGATGTCAGGGCTCAATGTGCAGTTGCAAACCATAGTCTGGCTTTTTATGGCGGTTTTGGAGCAGTGGCTTCTTCCTTGCTGAGCGGCATTTCAGGTTATGTCGATATAGGACTCGTTTTACTGTAGATATAGATACTTTTGTACCCATTTCCTCCAGCATCTTCACAAGGTCCTTTGCTGTTGTTCTGGGATTGGTTTGCACTTTTTGCACTTTTCGCACCAAAGTACGTTCATATCTAGGAGACAGAACGCATCTCCGTCCTGAGTGGTATGACGGCTGCATGGTCCCATGGTGTTTATACTTCCGTACTATTGTTTGTACAGATGAACGTGGTACCTTCAGGCGTTTGGAAATTGCTCCCAAGGATGAGCCAGACTTGTGGACGTCTGCAATTTCTTTTCTGAGGTCTTGGCTGATTTCTTTTGATTATCCCATGATGTCAAGCAAAGAGGCACTGGGTTTGAAAGTAGGCCTTGAAATACATCCATAGGTACACCTCCAACTGACTCAAATGATGTCAATTAGCCTATCAGAAGCTTCCATGACATAATTTTCTGGAATTGTCCAAGCTGTTTAAAGGCATAGTCAACTTAGTGTATGTAAACTTCTGACTCACTGGAATTGTGCTGCAGTGAATTATAAGTGAAATAATCTGTCTGTAAACAATTGTTGGAAAAATGACTTGTGTCATTCACAAAGTACATGTCCTAACCGACTTGCTAAAACTATAGTTTGTTAAGAAGAAATTTGTGGAGTGGTTGAAAAATGAGTTTTAATGACTCCAACCTAAGTGCATGTAAACGTAACTTTTTTCCTAATTGTAGCAGGTGATGTTTACACAGAATCTTTCTCTATTACTACATGATTTCACGAGAAAAGTTTTCTGCAGGGTGTGTAATTGATAAAGGAATTTATATGTTTAAAGTAATGACTAAAGGATTCCACCCTGAAATCATATAATTGTATGAAATGTGTTAGAGTCATAATTCCATAATGTGTGTGACTAGACCATTGTGTTACTATTTCGAGATATGAGCTGGGTAGAGTTGAAACATTCAAGGCCAACTGAACTGTCGACTTGTGATAACTCTGAAACCAAATAACAGGAAAGAGGCCTCCCCAACTTAGGTAAGGGAGAGTAACTGTTAGGAATGGCTAGGCTTGTGTTCTCATTTTTTACTTCAGAGTACTCTCTGAATAAACAATTAACCTCTAGCAGAATCGGAGACTTTGCCTAATTATTATTAAACCCAGGGTCTTACAAACCTCTGGGAATTGGTCAAAGTTATAAAATAGTTGGGATTGAAAATTCATTGAAAATTCTCGTGACAGTAATGCAAGACAAGGTGACCTTGGATGAATGTCAACCAGCTGTATAAACAGCATTGTTAAAGGGCAACTGCGCCACTTTTCAAAGTATTCATTATCTCCAGCACCAAACCAGGGCCTACATTTAAGACAAATCATGATTTTCAAAACCAGCAGTGAGTTTCTAGCCAGATGGAGGGTATTTAAAAAAAATATCAAATCAAATTGTATTGGTCACATACACATGGTTAGCAGATGTTAATGCGAGTGTAGCGAAATGCTTGTGCTTCAAGTTCCGACCGTGCAGTAATATCTAACAAGTAATCTATCTAGCTCCTCATGTCACTCCGAATCTCATAGTGTTTGTAAATCACTGTTTTTAAATAGTTGTAACCTTTGATGTCATTGATTCAAATTTTTTAAGGTTATATTTTTTAAAACAAAATTAAGAAATCGGCCATTTTCACATACTGTATGTAGACACTGATTTGGTGCTGGAGATTATGAATGTGAGGTTGAAAAGTGGCAGATGTCCCTTAAAATAACTGCTTTAATCTAACTGCATTGTGTGCAATATCGTTGTATATGCCATTTACGTTTTCATTCAATTCCTTTGTTTCATTTGATTACAGTTGTCAGTTTGTAATTTTGTACTAAAAGTTTAGAAAATTCACCACATACTTGTGAAAATAGCACCAAAGCTCATTATAAAAAAGGTAAGCCGGAAGGAACATTGTTAGGGTATTGTGGGAAGCAACCATAGACATGTATACAGCCCCACAGTGGAGGTGTCCTAATACCCATAAAACCTAACAGTCAAACAGGGAATATTCATAAATGTCACCTTGTCCAAGAGATTTACACGGTTATCAAAGCGTCATGCCAGGGTAAGCCTACACGAAACAGCCCTTATTTTAAATGCTTCTAAAATCTCCTATGGAAAAAATGAATGGTGGAAAAACAATTGGAACATTTTTCCTGTTAGACTGCTAAGTTTTATCGGTGTTATGACTCATACTGTGGTACTCTATAGAGGCCTCTAGTGCCCAAAAGCCAGTTTTAGCATGGGCAGCACCATTGTGGACTTTCACCATTTTAAAGTAGTCTACTGGGCTGGAACTAGTTTCAGCCATGGGCTGATTTATTTTCTTCTTGAGCAGATGGTCTGGGGGCCGGAACATAATTACAAATAATTTGTAGATGGCAAATTGACCGCAAGAAGCCCAAAGTTTCGATCTCTATACATCTCTATGGAAGCAACCTGTCATACCCTGCATTCATAACCCAGTGGGAAGGTGGTATTTACCACATACGACTGAAAATCCACTTGAATGCCTAACTCTAACTGGTAATTACTAGAGGGAAACTCATCTATCATACCTGAGCTCTGACTTCTCCTACATGCTGACCTCTGACGTCAAGGAAATTACCTCGATAACAGCATTTTCGGCAGTTAAATGCAACAACAAAACACTATTTCTTAAAAAAAATCTATTAATATGGTTTTTGAACACTATCATTTGTTTACAAGCATAATATGTGTAATTTTAGTTTATGGTTGACGGAGCTTGTTGGCCAACTTGGCCATTAGCCAAACAGCATTCTATCAAGGAGTAAACGCATTGAACTAGTTTTACGACGTCACACTTGGTCATTTCCACCATCCCACCTGGTTATGAACGCAGCATAACCTGTCGAGACTTGTCTACTCTCCACCCACAAGGCACATCAATACAAATTCTGCCCCTCACCTAAACTTCACAATTTGCCGGAATCGGTAGGCTACTATCTCCAACAGTAGTCTATTTTTACAGTTACTTTTCATTTTTAATAATTTAATCTCAATGGATCGATACATATTTATCATTGTGTTATTAGCGTGTGTTCTGCGGGCCGTGAGATGCTACAGCTCCGGAAAGGTGACTGGGGCGTGTGACAATATGACACCCCAACACAAAAAAGGCGCACAGCAAAGCCCTGCTCCATTCTCTGTCACCACTGACCGGTTCAGCTTTAAGGAGGGCGATGAAATCATAGGTGAGACATCATGTAGTTTTCTCTATTACTGTAGATATATTGTAGATATATTGAACACTCGCCGCTAGGCCTATATGTTTTATTAATATATCTATGGTTTGGCTGTTATGGGTAGATATCTCTGAATAGTAGATATTCAAGTAATAACGGTCTCCATTTTCTGTGGTGGTGTTTAAATCAACTAAACACGGTGTTGTTTACAGTCAAGCTCCTGGCAGCTTCCACTCCATTCACTGGGTTTATGTTACAAGCCAGAGAGGTTGGAGGAAGCAGTCCTCTGGGATCCTTCACTGTAACAAGTGGAGAGGCCCAGCTACTCACCTGCAACGGACTATCTGTGAGTCTATAACCATAGACTGTATAAATCCATTTCATTCTGTTTATTCCCACCTATCTATTACTACCTGACATATAGCCTGCTTTTCTGTTATGTTATGAGAGCTACAGTATTACATATAACCCGAGGCGCAACTTTGATTTTAGAAGTGGGGTGGAACATCATTTAAAAAAAAATGTATTATTATTCTTATCCAGTTGGATAAACACTCCAAACAAACCGCTTGGAGGCTTCCACATGATCCTAAAGCACACCGTTGCCTAATTTTGTATCACATTTCAATGATAAAACTGTGTGTGGGGGGGGGGGGGGCAAAAATTCAATTTCCGAATGTGCTGGGGGGACGACACACATGTCCCCAGTGAAAGTTGCACCACTGCATATAACATTGAAACAGTAATGGTTGTTTAGATCTTATACATGTGTTTATGAGACAGAATAAAACACTATTTACAAAAACAGATTAATTATTCCCTGTTCCTGCATGGGTCCTCCTGCTACCCTGTTGGGTAGAGTAGGTCATAAGGCTCTACTGAAAACTTTTAAAAGGTTCACAGATAATCGTATAATTAATTATCATAAATGTACATTTCCAATCAGCTTCTCTAAGATCAACACAACAATTATTATACAATTTTTACCGAACACCATTACTCAAATTGTGTGTTCCAAAACGCGCCTTCACATGCTTGCACATTCCGAGACGGGCACTACAAGTCAACCCGATTGACGTGGTTCGGCCAAAAAGGGTGGCTAAATGAGGACAGTTCAGTCAAGCTGTTTACCATTGTAAAAAAAAAAAAAAAAATGTCCTGTCTATGTAAGTGGGTGATCCCCATCTCCCGTGAGCATGCTATCCTGTGAGAGCTTAGGGTTCCTCGATAATATCTAGCGTGCTCACATAAGAGGGAACAGCTGGCTCTGGTCTACTTATTGTCCATGCCTCGCCTGACCAGAAATAAATTGCCAATGAGATGTCTTGCACTTCGTAGGGCCGGGGCAATAAAGTCTTCTTCACATTGGCAGTTCGAAGTGACTCAAATAAAAAAAAGTGTCATATCCGATTTGAATCTGTTCACTTCCTTCAGTCTGAACAGCCAAAAAGCACATGGAACAGGATGTTTCAAGCCACATTTCAAACCACTTTCGTAGGTCAGATACAAATCTGATTCTTGGCCATGCGATTTATGTTTGAATGGTCAAATCTGATTAATTTGCCCTCAGGTGGTTTTTAGACTTATTTAGCACACCTTGTGGCTTGCAAGCTACATATGTTGACAGTTTTGACAAGAATACGTGGTAGCTAACTAGCTTGTTAATTGTTTTCAAACAAATGAGTGAATGTGCTAGGAAGCTGGCTGGCTACCTGGCTAGCTACCTGGCTAGCTACCTGGCTACCTACCTGGCTAGCTACCTGGCTAGCTAGTTGACTACTTGTTTTGAAAGTTGGAGGATTTTATCATTTGAGGCTTTCAAAGTGTTCTTTACACTATGGTTTTGAATATTCAAAGCAACTGGGAAATGCCCATTGCAGGCATTGTTGTCACCTTAGCTTGCTACACAACTTCTGAGTGATGAGCACCACCACCCTATCATCCTACACCACTGCACACACACCTGTCATTACTATGACAAATAGCATAGCCATGTCAGCAAATGACTGCTGTCTGAACACACACAAATATGATTTTAATCAATCACATGTATTTATAAAGCCCTTTTTAAAGCCGATGTCACAACGTGCTATACAGAAATACAACCTAAAACCCCAAACTGCAAGCATTGCAGATGTAGATTTGGTTACTTGTACTTGCTGTTTGGCAGTCAGTATTTCTAAATGAAAAAAATGTATTCCAAAGATTTGAGGATTAAGACCTGCAGTGTGAACAAGGCTTTAGTAGGCCAGAGTGGCCCTGCTCCGATCAGAAAAAATGAGGGAGTGGGATGTATCGCGTTTTCTACCGTGTCTGGTTTGGGTCCCTTTCTTAGCATACCTGGAAACTACAGAGAATGGAGACAAAACAGAAACAACAGACAGAGCGCTTATCCAAAGTATAGATAAGTACAATAAAAGGCACTCGCTTGTCTGGGCCTTATTTAAACCATACAAACAGTGACTGAATGGACCCACATTGCTGCTAACGTAGCTGAAAACAGAGCAGGGTAGGTGAGATTAGTTTGTCTGTGTGCATTAGCAGGGCCATTCGTAGCATTTTGCAGGCAAAACATTTTAGTGCTTGTATATGTAACAGTATAGACTTTATGTCCGTCCCCTCACCCCGACCTGGGCGCGAACCAGGGACGCTCTGCACACGTCAACAGTCACCCTCGAAGCATTGAAACGCTATTTAGCGCGCACCGCTAACTAAGCTAGCCGTTTCACATCCGTTACATATAAGTAACACAAAAACATGAAATAAACCTCCATGGACTGTTCAAAACTATTTTTGTCCCGCAGATGATTTGGTAGCGGCCGTCATTTCTGCTTTGCATGCGTTAGTCTAGGTCTACCTACTGTATTAAAGCTGCTACACAGGATTTTTTGTTGAACTTTTGCATTGTCATTTCAGAAAATCTCCATAATATATCTGCAGTAATAGTGGAATGATAGTGTTTCACAGTATTACCCACCCGCTAGTGTTATAATTGGCTGTGATATTCATCTATTGATATCTCCCTCCAGAGCGGCATCTGTTAAAATGGGAAAGCTGTTTGACTTTGTGGCTGTGATATTCATCTATTGATATTTCCCTCCAGAGCGGCATCTGTTAAAATGGGAAAGCTGTTTAGACTTTGTGGCTGTGATATTCATCTATTGATATCTCCCTCCAGAGCGGCATCTGTTAAAATGGGAAAGCTGTTTGACTTTGTGGCTGTGATATTCATCTATTGATATCTCCCTCCAGAGCGGCATCTGTTAAAATGGGAAAGCTGTTTGACTTTGTGGCTGTGATATTCATCTATTGATATCTCCCTCCAGAGCGGCATCTGTTAAAATGGGAAAGCTGTTTGACTTTGTGGCTGTGATATTCATCTATTGATATCTCCCTCCAGAGCGGCATCTGTTAAAATGGGAAAGCTGTTTTGACTTTGTGGCTGTGATATTCATCTATTGATATCTCCCTCCAGAGCGGTATCTGTTAAAATGGGAAAGCTGTTATCAAGAGGAAATCGGATCAAGCGGCGAATGTAGAAATCCCTCTGTTGTTTCCTGGTCGCTAAAATTCTACACTGTTCACTCAATTTCAGTTTATGTGAATCGTTGTACCATCTATATCACTGTGAAAAATCTTTTCAATAACAAAATATATAGTTTTACAGCTGTGAGAAGCTGGTGGACCAAAACCAAAAATAAAGGCTCAAGAGCAAGGCTCCGCCATGTTATGGGGAAATGGGATGAGGGTGAGGGCGGAAATTTGTTTTGAATGCAGTTTATTGCTGTTGAAATTCACCTAGCTTCCACATAGGGGAGACATTCTGTGGAATTCTATGTGTAGCACCTTTAAAAGCAGCTCTGTCGCATTATTCACACACTCAGAATTCGCTGCTTCAAGTTTCAGTAGCCTACCTCTCCTCTCGTAATTGGACATTTGAGATCAAGTGTGCCTACAGTAGGCTATATGTGTGGTCTCAATTAAATAGAGTATGCTGTCTTTGCATTTGCTGAGAATCATGTGGCAAATATCCTTCCAAGGGAAATAACTTAAATTTAATTAGGCTATAGTTTACTACAGTGTCTGAAAAGGAATATTGATAATGGAAAGAAGTGGATAGCGCTCAACCAATGTGAGTAGAGGTGCAAAAATATATATATAGCTGCAAGCAGAATTGAATGGGGTTCACAGGATTACACAATGACAAGGGTAATATTTGAATGTGGTTACAATTTTTTCTCAAATCCTAGAAGGATTAGAAGGCCAGCATCCTGGAGTCGCCTCTTCACTGTTGATGTTGAGACTGGTGTTTTGCGGGTACTAGTTATTTATTTCACCTTTATTTAACCAGGTAAGTTCTCATTTACAACTGCGACCTGGCCAAGATAAAGCAAAGCAGTGAGACACAAACAAAAACACAGAGTTACACATGGAATAAACAAGCATACAGTCAATAACGCAATCATTTAAAAAAAGTCTATATACATTGGGTGCAAATGCTGTGGGGAGGTAAGGCAATAAATAGGCCAGAGTAGCAAGTAATTACAATTTAGCAAATTAACACTGGAGTGATAGATGTGCAGATGATGTGCAAGTAGAAATATTGGTGTGCAAAACAGCAGAAAAGTAAATAAAAACAATATGGGGATGAGGTATGTAGATTGGATGGGCTATTTACAGATGGGCTATGTACAGCTGCAGCGAACGGTTAGCTGCTCGGATAGCTGATGTTTAACGTTAGTGAGGGAAATATAAGTCTGGAAGGAAACGCGGCCAAAGGAGGTCTTGGCTTTGGGGATGACCAGTGAAATATACCTACTGGAGCGCGTGCTATGGGTGGGTGTTGTTATCGTGACCAGTGAGCTGAGATGAGGCGGAGCTTTACCTAGCAAAGACTTACAGATGACCTGGAGCCAATTGGTCTGGTGACGAATATGTAGCGAGGGCCAGCCGATTAGAGCATATAGGTCGCAGTGGTGGGTAGTATATGGGGCTATGGTGACAAAACGGATGGCACTGTGGTAGACTGCATCCAGTTTGCTGAGTAGAGTGTTGGAGGCTATTTTGTAAATGACATCGCTGAAGTCGAGGATTGGAAGTCGAGGTCAGTTTTACTAGGGTATGTTTGGCGGCGTGAGTGGAGGAGGCTTTATTGCGGAATAGAAAGCCGATTCTAGATTTAATTTTGGATTGGAGATGTTTAATATGAGTCGGGAAGGAGAGTTTACAGTCTAGCCAGACACCTAGGTATTTGTAGTTGTCCACATATTCTAAGTCAGAACCGTCCAGAGTAGTGATGCTAATCGGGCGGGTGGGTGCAGGCAGCGAACAGTTGAAAAGCATGCATTTAGTTTTACTAGCGTTTAAGAGCAGTTGGAGGCCACAGAAGGAGTGTTGTATGTCATTGAAGCTCGTTTGGAGGTTTGTTAACACAGTGTCCAAAGAAGGGCCAGATGTATACAGAATGGTGTCGTCTGCATAGAGGTGGATCAGGGAATCACCCACAGGAAGAGCAGCATCGTTGATATATACAGAGAAAAGAGTCAGCCAGAAAATTGATCCCTGTGGTACCCCCATAGAGACTGCCAGAGGTCCGGACAACAGGCCCTCCGATTTGACACACTGAACTCTGTCTGAGAAGTAGTTGGTGAACCAGACGAGGCAGTCATTTGAGAAACCAAGGCTGTTGAGTCTGCCGATAAGAATACGGCGATTGACAGAGTCGAAAGCCTTGTCCAGATCGATGAAGACTGCTGCACAGTACTATCTTTTATCGATGGCGGTTATGATATCATTTAGTACCTTGAGCGTGGCTGAAGTGCACCCATGACCAGCTGGGAAACCGGATTGCACAGCGGAGAAGGTACGGTGGGATTCGAAATGGTCAGTGATCTGTTTATTAACTTGGCTTTCAAAGACTTTAGGAAGGCAGGGCAGGATGGATATAGGTCTATAACAGTTTGGGTCTAGAGTGTCTCCCCCTTTGAAGAGGGGGATGACCCCGTCAGCTTTCCAATCTTTAGGGATCACGGACGATACGAAAGAGAGGTTGAACAGACTGGTAATAGGGGTTGCAACAATGGCGGCGGATAATTTTAGAAAGAGAGGGTCCAGATTGTCTAGCTCAGCTGATTTGTACGGGTCCAGGTTTTGCAGCTCTTTCAGAACATCTGCTATCTGGATTTGGGTGAAGGAGAACTGGGGAGGCTTGGGCAAGTAGCTGCGGGGGGTGTGGAGCAGTTGGCCGGGGTTGGGGTAGCCAGGAGAAAAGCATGGCCAGCCGTAGAGAAATGCTTATTGAAATTCTCGATTATCCTGGATTTTATCAGTTGTGACAGTGTTATCTAGCCTCAGTGCAGTGGGCAGCTGGGAGGAGATGCTATTGTTCTCCATGGACTTTACAGTGTACCAAAACATTTTGGAGTTAGAGCTACAGGATGCAAATTTCTGTTTGAAAAAGCTATTTAATGAAGCTGCCAGTTGAGGACTTGTGAGGCATCTGTTTCTCAAACTAGACATTCTAATGTACTTGTCCTCTTGCTTAGTTGTGCACTAGGGCCTCCTACTCCTCTTTCCATTCTGGTTAGAGCTAGTTTGCGCTGTTCTGTGAAGGGAGCAGTACACATCGTTGTATGAGATCTTCAGTTTCTTGGCAATTTCTCGCAAGGAATAGCCTTCATTTCTCAGAACAAGAATAGACTGATGAGTTTCAGAAGAAAGTTCTTTGATTCTGGCCATTTTGAGCCTGTAATCGAACCCACAAATGCTGATGCTCCAGATACTCAACTAGTCTAAAGAAGGACAGATTTATTGCTTCTTTAATCAGAACAACAGTTTTCAGCTGTGTTAACATATATTTTTTTCTTCTTCCTGATGGCAACCAGGTAAAACTCAGAAACCTGGTTTGTAGTAGGGACCTTAAGGGTTCCCCTATTTCCTGGGGCAAGTAAACTGAGAAGTCAGGCAAGCAGTTTTTTTTTTACTGAAAACAACAAAACTGTAAATAATTCCATATGTATGGATCATTCCCATTGTTTAACTTGCCAATTTATGGCATGTATGGCAGCCAGGGAAGTTGAGCCTGCTATGTGGTTGCCTCTTGGAAAGTGAGAGCGTGATCTGCTGTCTTTGTAGACGTGTGTCTTTTGTGATATTCATATGAATATTTATAATGTTGAATACATTTATGTTAATTTTTGTATTTCAGAATCTAGACATACTCCATATTTTACAGCACACTATTGTCAGGACCTGGTTACGAACCCGGGTCTCCGGAGTGAGAAACAGTCACTTAACCAACTGAGCCACGAATAGTCGACAGAACCCAGAAGATGAGGCAGACACAGCAGTACTTGAGA